>NC_090968.1:2439405-2526905 GCF_040807025.1 Struthio camelus | reverse complement strand
AGCCAGCTCACACAGCTTGTTCTGTTCATTTTCCCATCCTGGTTAATGATCATCTTGAACCGTTTCTGCTGGCAGCCCTGGGATATGGGACTGTGCACACCGATACCGGCGCTGGCTGAAGTCAAGCCCTGCTGGGAGAGCTGCTACTTTTTCTTTTTTTTTTTTTTTTTTATAGTTTTCCTTTAAAAATAGTAAAGCCTGCTCATTTCCTCCCTGCCATGTAGGTCATTGTCTTATTCAGGTTTTTGGTGCAGCGTGGGGCACGTAGGTGAGGTCTGGACCTGACCTCCTCCTTGTACCCTGTGGACTTTCCCCTTTGAGCAAGCTAGTGGCGGGTGTGAATAATCCTGAAGGGTGTTTAGTACTGGAAGTTTTATTTATTTAGTCTAAATTGATTTATTCTGGTCTACATAGAGCAATGGCACTGCTTTAGGAACTACGGGAGGTCTGAATTTCTCGCAGCGTTACCTGAAGGCTCGGGGCGTTGTGTGACGTTCCAGTAGGCCAATCTCCACCAAAACAGCAAATATAAAAACGCTTTTATTGGGCAAAGATGAAGTATGTACTTGAAATGCAAGGTATGAATGGGTTTTTCGCTCTGCAGGGGGCAAAGAAATCCTTTTCCCTAGTCACTGCATTGATTTTTATTTATTGTTTTATAAAGAAAACAGTTTGACGGTCCAGGGATATAGCTGTTGCTTGGGACAGGGAGATGCAAGAGGCAAAAAGGCCTAAAAGTGGAGGAAAGTATGCGTGAAGGAGACTGACTTGCCTCTTTGCTTTGTTTATTTTAATTTTTACCAGACATCAAACACTTATAAAAGTATTGGAACGTAAAATTTAGTACATGCACCGTTACAAATTTACAAAACATTCTCATATCACAAAGTACGTGTGACTTCAAAGTCCTGCTTTTATGGTGAATGTTCTGAAAGATTTCTATACAATATATATATATATATCTCTCTCTCTCCATTTAGCTTACACCAAAGCAAAAAACAGTTTAGGGTGGTTTGATAACAGCGTCATCCAGTGCTTTGCAAAAAAATACACAGTATATATTAGATACTCGCTGCGACCATCTCAACAAGCATGACTTTACATAGAGATTTACATATAGCTACAGGTTATATACAGGGCCTTTGCATCAGCATCCGCCAGAGCCAGAGGAGCAATAATACCGCCGGGCCGCCCGCGCGCTGGGTGGGTTGGAGCACTGCGCATCAAACTAATTGCTTGCAAAAAGTGGTTTTTCAGCATCCCCCGTCTCCCAGGATTGGGTTTTCCAATGTTGCTCACCACCACCATCCCGGGTAGCTGATGCGAGTCTCTTGCTCCGTGCTCGATCCCTCTGCAAGCCCCGTTGCTGATTTTAACGGCCGCCCAAGGCGACTTTTGCTCGCCCTGGGGTGAGCACGCATGCCCCGTGCATTTCACAGCCTTTCTCTCCTTAGAACAGTCTATGCGAGAGGCAGCTTGGCTCAAAGCAAACTGGCATGGTTTAACCAGCCCAACGCAGCGCTCGGCGCATTAGGACTTGGTGAGCGGCCGTAGCTTTAGTCTTGCTGTTTTAGAGAGGGGGGAAAAAAAAAAAAAAGCCTTCCTTTGGCTGCTGCGGGAGTTATTTGCAGCATGCGAGGTGCCGGGCTGGGCTGGTTTCTATGGGCATGCGGGGGTTGGTTTGGGGGGATTAGCCTAGAAAGGGCAAAAAGGCGACCTCTGCAACCTTGCAGCCAAGGGTCTTGCTTGAAAAACTATGTCCATCCTTCCCCCCATCCCAAAAACTGTGATGGGGCACATGCGTACCGAGCGACCAGCACCTAGAACGATGCTCAACGATGTGCCGTGTCCCAGGCAAGGCTATTTTAGTGTCATCGATGCTAAGCAGATTAGCTAAAATGTTGCTTGTTAGCAAAGAGGATTTCCTGCGTTGCTCTGCCAGGGAAGGTGGAGGGCAGCTCCAAGGAAGAGGATGACATGGTGAAGGCCCCTTCCTTGTGTGTCTGCCTCCATAACTTGACAACTGCCTTGTACCGAGTGGTGGCGAATGTGGCACAAGAGTAATCTCTAGAACAAAGACTGACTAAACTTGAATCCTGTTGACTTATGGCCCTGCATTGTACATGGAGCCTCCATGGAGATAACTGGGAACGGCTTCAGAAGAGGACTACTGGTGTCTCGAGTCTCTAAGACATTTGTCTCGTGTCTCTAAGATGTTGTTGGTGCTAATGGATCTCACGGTACTTCACCAAAAGACAAACATAAGGAAGGACAAGAGGTCGTTTCAGATGGATACCCCCTCAAGGCATGGCGAGAAAGACGGCGAGGAGGACCAGGAGCTTAGGCAAGGCCTCGGCGAGGTGGAGCCGGCCGCCAGAGGCCAGGCGGTACTCGCGGTACTGCTGCACACACATCTCCCGGATCACATTGGTCACCACTTTGGTCTCCATCTCGGTCTCGGTTTTGTTGCCGTCCGACCCGGTCTCCGACGCGTTGTTCTTCTTAGCAGCAGGGCCAATGTTGTACTCGGTCACTGTGATGTTGAAGCAGTCAGCCACGAACATGTCCTGCGTCACGGGGCTGCTGTAGTCCCGGTAGTACACCCGGTTGGGGTAGCGTCCCGCATTCTCGTTCCACCACCGGTACTCGTCGGGGCTGTCGAAATGGTAGTGCATCCCCGACATGGCGCGGCCCATGACGTAGCCCCCCAAGCCACCCACCACGGCGCCAGCCGCCGCGGCCCCGGCCACGTGCTTGAAGTTGGTCTTGGATTTTGGGGGTTTCCAAGGCTTTTGGTTGTGGTAACTTCCTCCGCTGGATGGGTTGTAGCCTTGTCCCCAGCCTGGGTTGTGGGGGTAGCCTGGGTTGTGGGGGTAGCCGGGATTATGGGGATAGCCTGGGTTGTGGGGGTAGCCGGGATTATGGGGGTAGCTGGGCTGGCGGGGGTAGCTGGGCTGGCGGCTGCCCCCGGTGCCCCAGCCGCCGGGTTTGCCCTTGCCCTTCTTGGCGAGGGAGACGTCAGTGCAGAGGCCGAGGAGCAGGAGCAGCGCCCCGCAGGCGGCCAGGAGCCTGGCCATGGCGCACTGGCTGTGGGACACAAGCACAAGCACCGTTACGGGAGCAGCAGGGTGAGGACCCGCGTTACACATCTGCGCGGAAAAACGCACATCCGTCCCGTTTCCCCAGCTGCAGCAGGCGCAGCTCTGATTGCAACTGCATGTTATTCCCCCCCCAAAAAAACAACCCTCATCTATTGCCGCTCCCTGGCCCCGTGGCCTCCTGCACAGCTCTTGGCAATATATGGAAGCCAGTTCCTCTAGTAGCTGCAATTTGCAGCAGGGGAAGAAAAGCTTTTGGGGGAAAATAGTTTGCCCGAATCCATTAATTAACCATTATTTGTCTGATCGGACAATACAAATGAGGCTTCTGATATGCAAGAATTGATTTCTAAAGGGAGTCGTAGGGAAGTCTACCCTCCGCAGGAGCGGATCGATCTGAGCTCCCAAACGCTTTCACGTTCAGAGAGAGGTGGTGAGCAGCAAGCCAAAATTGAGGTTTCCGCTTGGGCAGCCTCAACCTGGGGTTTTCCTCCAAAGAATAAAATTCAGTGCTTTGCTCGCTTGCTGACACGTCAATGAAAGAAGTCGCTATTTATGTACCGCAGGCCGCAGCAAAATAATACCTGGTAGTGTTTTGACAGTTACGGGTTTTCCAAATATCTGCTAATTCTGACTTGCACTGCTGGTGCTCCCAAGGGCTCTACCAGTCTCCTGCGTCTGCGGGAGCCACTGGGCCAGCAAGAATACAATGCCGCTTTAATGAGCCTTTTATCGCCGTATGAAATGCAAAGTGTACAATGCACAGAGGGGCTCTTAAATCCCCTCGCAACACCTCTGGAAAACGCCCATCAAGCTTCAAGCAGCAAAAACCCCTTGAGATGCCTCCATGCAGCGCAAAGGAGTAAGGGGGGGGGTTGCTGTGAGCCTCGTGCTCGGCGTTGCGCGCGCCAGTCGGGCGACGGCAGAGGAGGCTTTTCGTGACGCCAGGCAGTCACCTATTCCCAAAAAAATAGCGTGGCGCCAGCCAGGGGCGCCTCTCGCCCGGGAAGGGGAGCGCGGCGTTCCCCAGCGGAGCGTGGGCACGCGCGGCCGCGGCCACAGTGGGGCTGTGGCGTGGGAGGCGGAAAGGGCTGTGTCTCTCCGCGAGTATTTATATTGGTGCTGCCTTAGCTCGGAAATAAATCGGGACAGAATTATAAGCGCAGCCCCCCGAGGAAGCGTGCGGAAGGAGCAGCCCGGCGGCAGCGCCTTAACCACCCGGCTTGGCAGGGGAAAGGGCATTTCCCAGCATTTGTATCTGCGTTGCGGCATATTAAGAGGGTGGAAATTACTCCAGCTTTGCTGCCTGGCTCATGTTACAGCAACGAGCAATTAAGCTTTGGCTTTGGAGTATTTTTGCAGAAACTAATGGACTGGCTTCCTTCATTCTCACTGGTGAACCCAGAGATAACCTTACCCAGAAATAAAGGCAATATCTCAGGCTGGACCTGTTAACAGTGCAAACAGCCAGAAGAAAAATTTCCTGTTTAAGTAAGGACCTTTTCTGTGGCCTATTAGCTAAGGTTTTACGCTCTGTGAAAAAGCAAGCTGAGCTGTCGCGGGGCTCAGGCACTCGTAAATGGCTATATATATATTTTTACACTCCCAGCTGGGAGACGCAAATAGCAATTAGCTGGCAGGTCGAGGTCAGAGGGACCGTCCCTGTGCTGATTTTGCTCGGGGTATCGTCCGCTGGTGCTGACCAATCTCGCAGGATGCACAAGCCTTCCTTAAAACCGGGGTGGGAACCGCCTTGCGCTGCACAGAGACCCGGCTGAAGCCGCGAGCTGCCAGCAAGGCCCATGCACAGATGCTCGAATTTGGGGAGGTGGCCGTAGGTTTGTGGTTGGATGCCAGCCGGGATGAGGAGAGCACGTTTGGATGAGATGCCCTGCCCGGGCTCGCTGCTAGGATATGCACGGCGGCGGGCTCCATCCGTGGGGACTCAAACTCTGCGAGCGCGCCCGATGCACTCGGGCCTGTAATGGGCCGTGCGGTGGCAAATGGTGCTATGAAACTCCAAGTAAATGGACTAGATTTGGAATAAAACAAAAGCTTTGGCTTGGTAGGCTGCTGCCAAGCTGCTTATCCGGATGCAACAGTCACCTAGACCGCAGTAGCTTAAATGGCTCAGAGCATATACCTTTCACCGGGAATCCTTTTTCTCCGTAGCTGTCTGGTTATGTAAGCTAGCAAGAGGCTTAAATGTCCTCTCCGTTTACAAAAGCAGAGCAGAGGAAGTAAAATAACCCGTTCCTTATGGCTGAGAAGGGCTGCTGTTTGCAGCCCAGGCCGAGCCGTGCTCCAGCCTTTCCCCAGCGCTGCAATAACCCGCCCGCTCGCCGCTGGGGAGCCAGTGCTAACGAGATGGGTTAAAAATAGCCGAAAAACGTGTCAGAAATGTGGATGGGTGAAAGCTCTGGGGGCGCTCGAAGAAGGGGATTAAATAAGGGGGGAGGGAAGAAAAAAAAAGAAGCATCAAGCTGGCAGCTTGGCTAAGACATGTGACTTCCCAGACCGAGCTGCAAGGAGGGAAGTGGGGGGGGGAAACCAACCCAACAACAACCTCTCAGTTCAGTTTCCTGGCTGGAAACAGGCTTGGGCAAAGTCCCAGGGAATATTCACCGCCTCTAATGGTGTTTGCGGGGACGAGCTACCCAACCCATCTGCCGGAGGAGCTGCGTAATTAGAAAGGCACTCGTTCGCCTTTTCTAATTACGCAGCTCCTCCGGCAGATGAGCCTCTCATTTCTTAATAAGTGCAATCGCCATCATTAAAATAAATAAATAAAAGAAAATCCCTGGTGCGTGATGGCTGTCAGGGCCCCACTTACTTGTGCAGGAGGGTGCCAGGCGCCGGCGGGGGTCCGCGTCCCTACGCTGGGGGAGGCCTGCTGGGGGACAACACGCGTGTCAGCGCTGCCGGTGGCCTTCAGCGGCCCTCGACTTGCTTTGCGAAAAGCCAATGAGGCGATTCCCAACCCCCCTCGCCGCCCCTTGTCGCCTTGCAAAAGCCTTCCGCCGGCGTGGGAAAGGACGGACCCGTCGGTGGGCCGAGGGCCCGTCGGGCACGCGGCGGCCTTGGTGATGGCACGGTGGTGGAGAAGGAGGAAATGGGAGGAGGTGAACAGCACTTACGTGTCTGGGGCGTGCAGCGCCTGCGGGATTGGCGAAGGGCGGCACGGAAGCGAAGCCAACGCCGCCGTGCCAAAATGAGCGTGCAAATAGCCTGGGTGTTGCCGCTTAGGTGGTAGCTTCAAAAAAAAAACTATCCCCCCCCCCACCCCGGCACCCGGTCCTCGATCGGGGGAGTGCAGCTGGAAAGCGCGATTTTGGGCAGCTGGGAGCCACGGGAACTGCAAAGGCCACGTGCAAAAAAGCCCCAGATGCCCCCCCCCCCCCAACCAGGTATATTAAGGGGAAAATTCCCACCAGCGCAAGCTTTGACTCAGCCTGGAATAAGCAGAAAATGGCAAAAAGCGTAAGGAATCGGAGCTCTTCCCTTTTTAAGGGCAGAAAAAAGAAATAGGAAAATTTAAAATAGGAAATACCTATTTGTAGGGAGCGCCGGGGGGGGGGGGGGGTCAAGACGCAGCAGCTGCCGGCCTCCGCCTCGGCGCCGCCGGCCCGATTCGCCTCCGCGACGCTACTTCGCAGCCAGCCGAAAATAATCCTGGTGGCCGGCTGCCACCGTGCCCGGTCCCGTCCCGTCCCCTGTGGACGGCTCGCACCGGCAGGGCGCCCACAGCCTCAGCCGCCGAGCCGCTGGCAGAAGTAAATAGCGAGAGGGAGGAGCTGGCCCGCGGCAGAGCCCGGCCCCGCAGCATCTTCCCTCCCCCTCGCAGCATCCTCTGCCTCGCAGCATCTTCCCTGCCCCCCCCCGCAAAGTATCCTCCTCCCGCAGCATCCTCCCCCTGCAGCATCCCCTGCCCTGCAGCAACACCCCCCCCCAACCCCCGCCAAACCCGGGCAGCATCCTCTTCCCCACATCTGACAGCCCAGGACACCTCCATGGGGCCCAAACCCGAGCTTTTGGGCCTGAAACCCTTGACTGGCACTGCTGGTTTTTTTCTCCCCCTCCCACCCGCCCCCTTCCCCCCCCCGACTCCGGAAAAGGATGAATCTGATTTCCATGCTTCGGTGCCTCTCTCCAGAGGAGTAAAATTCACGCACAAGCAGAGCAGGCACAGTGTGCGTGCTCCTGCTGCTGTTTATTTTGAGGGCCTTTATAATGTGTTTCATGGGAGAAAGCTACTCAAGAGCAAATTAGAAAATCCTATGGGATACTTGAGAGACACTATGGCTCTTACAGTGCCATTTTCAGAGGGTAGGTGTGCTTTTGGCTGTAGACCACTAAAGGTCAGAAGAACCCTATGCATTAGAAGTTAATCCTATCCTTAACGCTTAGAAAGGGATAAATCAGAGAGGTTGAGCTGGGAGCAAACGTATTGCTTCTGGAACGGCAAGGATGGCTCCTAATGCCCTATTTTTGGTTTAAATGCTTTTCAGGGGAATAGCTAAAATTCAAAGCTGTATTTAAAAGAGAAATAGAACATCAGGCTTGGAGGCAGGGATGGTTGGGGTTAATTCATCGCTGACTGTGGGGTAGAGTGAATTAAAATTTCAAAACTGCAGTATGGATAAGGAAAGTTCTGGACCAGAACTGAATACCTTTTGGGGACAGTAAGGGGGCCTGGGAGTGGCTTTCGGGGAGGGCAAGTGCCCACCGAGTGGCTTTTGGGGAGGGTGAGGGGCCACCGAGTGGCTTTTGGGGAAGGCGAGGGGCGTTGGAGTGGCTTTTGGGAAGGGGAGAGATCTCGGAGTGGCTTTTGGAGAGGGTGAGGGGCATCGGAGTGGCTTTTGGGGACGGCTAGGAGCCTGCGAGTAGCTTTTGGGGAGGGTAAGGTGCCTGCGAGTGTCTTTCGGGGAGGGTGAGGGGCCTTCGAGTGCCTTTCGGGGGAGGGTGAGGGGCCTCGGAGTGGCATTCGGGGAGGGCGAGGGGCGTCGGAGTGGCTTTTGGGGAGTTCGAGGGGCCACCGAGTGGCTTTTGGGGAGGGTGAGGGGACGGCAAGTTGCTTTCAGGGAGGGCGAGGGGCATCGGATTGACTTTTGGGGAGGGCGAGGGGCCTTAGAGTGGCTTTTGGGTAGGGCGAGGTGCGTCGGAGTGTGGCTTTCGGGGAGGGCGAGGGGCCTCCAAGAGGCTTTTGGGGAGGGCGAGGGGCCACAGATTCGTTTTTGGGGAGGGTGAGAGGCATCAGAGTGGCTTTTGGGGAGGGTGAGGAGCCTTCGAGTGGCTTTTGGGGAGGGTGAGGGGCCTCAGAGTGGCTTTTGGGGAGGGCGAGGGGCCTCGGAGTGGCTTTTGGGGAGAGCGAGGGGCGTCGGAGTGTCTTTTGGGGAGGGTGAGGGGCATCAGTGGCTTTTGGGGAGGTCTAGGGGCCTTGGAGTGGGTTTTGGGGAGGTCAAAGGGCCTCGGAGTGGCTTTTGGGGAGGGCGAGGGGCCTTGGAGTGGCTTTTGGGGAGGGCGAGGTGCCTCGGAGTGTCTTTTGGGGAGGGCAAGGGGCGTCGGAGTGACTTTTGGGGAGGGTGAGGGGCCTGCGAGTGGCTTTTGGGGAGGGCGAGGGGCTCGGAGTGGCTTTTGGGGAGAGCGAGGTGCCTGCAATTGGGTTTTGGGGAGGGTGAGGTGCCTCGGAGTGTCTTTTGGGGAGAGCGAGGGGCCTTGGAGTGGCTTTTGGGGAGGGCGAGGTGCCTCGGAGTGTCTTTTGGGGAGGGCGAGGTGCGTCGGAGTGGCTTTCGGGGAGGGTGAGGGGCCTGCGAGTGGCTTTTGGGGAGGGCGAGGGGTGTCGGAGTGGCTTTTGGGGAGGGCGAGGTGCGTCGGAGTGGCCATCGGGGAGGTCTAGGGGCATCGGAGTGGCTTTTGGGGAGGTCAAGGGGCCTCGGAGTGTCTTTTGGGGAGGGTGAGGGGCCTGCGAGTGGGTTTTGGGGAGGGCGAGGGGCCACCGAGTGGGTTTTGGGGAGGGTGAGGGGCGTCAGAGTGGCTTTTGGGGAGGGCGAGGTGCCTCGGAGTGTCTTTTGGGGAGGGCGAGGGGCCTGCAAGTGGCTTTTGGGGAGGGCGAGGTGCCTCGGAGTGTCTTTTGGGGAGGGTGAGGGGCCTGCGAGTGGCTTTTGGGGAGGGCGAGGGGCGTCGGAGTGGCTTTAGGGGAGGGCGAGGGGCGTCAGAGTGGGTTTCGGGGAGGGCGAGGTGCGTCGGAGTGGGTTTTGGGGAGGGCGAGGTGCATCGGAGTGTCTTTTGGGGAGGGCGAGGGGCATCGGAGTGTCTTTTGGGGAGAGCGAGGTGCGTCACAGTGGCTTTTGGGGAGGGCAAGGGGCCACCGAGTGCCTTTCGGGGGAGGGCGAGGGGCCTTGGAGTGGCTTTTGGGGAGGGTGAGGGGCCTTGGAGTGGGTTTTGGGGAGGGCGAGGGTCATCGGAGTGTCTTTTGGGGAGGGCGAGGGGCGTTGGAGTGGCTTTTGGGGAGGTCGAGGGGCATCGGAGTGGTTTTTGGGGAGGGCGAGGGGCCTTCGAGTGCCTTTCAGGGGAGGGTGAGGGGCCTCGGAGTGGCCTTCGGAGAGGGCGAGGGGCGCTGGAGTGGCTTTTGGAGAGAGCGAGGGGCGTCGGAGTGGCTTTTTGGGAGTTTTAGGGCCTCCAAGTGGCTTTTGGGGAGGGCAAGGGGCCTCAGAGTGGCTTTTGGTGAGGGTGAGGGGCGTCCGAGTGTCTTTCGGGGATGGTGAGGTGCCTGCGAGTGTCTTTCAGGGAGGTCGAGGGGCCTCGGAGTGGCTTTTGGGGAGGGTGAGGGGCCTGCCAGTGGCTTTTGGGGAGTTTGAGGGTCCTCGGAGTTTCTTTTGGGGAGAGCGAGGGGCGTCAGAGTGGCTTTCTGGGAGGACAAGGGGCCACCGAGTGTCTTTTGGGGAGGTCGAGGTGCCTCGGAGTGTCTTTTGGGGAGAGTGAGGTGCGTCAGAGTGGCTTTTGGGGAGGACAAGGGGCCTTCAAGTGGCTTTCGGGGAGGGCGCGGGGCCACCGAGTGGCTTTCGGAGAGGGCGAGGGGCCTCGGAGTGGCTTTTGGGGAGTTCAAGGGGCCACCTAGTGTCTTTTGGGGAGTTTTAGGGCCCCCAAGTGGCTTTTGGGAGGGCGGGGGGCCACCGAGTGGCTTTTGGGGAGGGTGAGGGGCCTGCGAGTGGCTTTTGGGGATGGTGAGGGGCCTAGGAGTGGGTTTTGGGGAGGGCGAGGGGCCTGCGAGTGTCTTTTGGGGAGGGTGAGGGGCATCAGAGTGGGTTTTGGGGAGGGCGATGGGCGTTGGAGTGGGTTTTGGGGAGGGCGAGGGGCCACCGAGTGGCTTTTGGGGAGAGCGAGGTGCGTCGGAGTGGGTTTTGGGGAGGGCGAGGGGCGTCGGAGTGTCTTTTGGGGAGGGCGAGGGGTCTGTGAGTGGGTTTTGGGGAGGGTGAGGGGTCTGCGAAAGGCTTTAGGGGAGGGAGAGGGGTGTCAGAGTGGCTTTTGGGGAGGGTGAGGGGCCTGCGAGTGTCTTTTGGGGAGGGCGAGGGGCGTCGGAGTGTCTTTTGGGGAGGGCGAGGGGCGTCAGAGTGCCTTTCGGGGGAGGGTGAGGGGCCTGCAAGTGGCTTTTGGGGAGGCCGAGGGGCGTCGGAGTGGCTTTCTGGGAGAACAAGGGGCCAGCAAGTGGCTTTCGGGGAGGGCGAGGGGCCACCGAGTGCCTTTCGGGGGAGGGTGAGAGGCCTCGGAGTGGCCTTCGGAGTGGGCGAGGGTCATCGGAGTGGCTTTTGGGGAGTTCGAGGGGCCACCGAGTGTCTTTTGGGGAGTTTTAGGGCCTCCAAGTGGCTTTTGGAGAGGGCGAGGGGCCTTCGAGTGCCTTTCAGGGGAGGGTGAGGGGCCTCGGAGTGTCCTTCGGGGAGGGCGAGGGGTGTCGGAGTGGCTTTTGGGGAGGGCGAGGGGCCTCGGAGTGTCTTTTGGGGAGTTTTAGGGCCTCCAAGTGGCTTTTGGGGAGGGCGAGGGGTGTCAGAGTGGCTTTTGCGGACGGTGAGGGGCGTCGGAGTGGCTTTCAAGGAGGTCGAGGGGCCTTGGAGTGGCTTTTGGGGAGGGTGAGGTGCGTCGGAGTGGCTTTTGGGGAGGGCGAGGTGCCTCGGAGTGGCTTTTGGGGAGAGCGAGGGGCCTGCGAGTGGGTTTCGGGGAGGGCGAGGGGCCACCGAGTGGCTTTTGGGGAGAGCGAGGTGCGTCGGAGTGGCTTTTGGGGAGGGCGAGGTGCCTCGGAGTGTCTTTTGGGGAGAGCGAGGGGCGTCAGAGTGGGTTTTGGGGATGGTGAGGGGCATCGGAGTGGCTTTTTGAGAGGACGAGGGGCCACCGAGTGGCTTTTGGGGAGGTCTAGGGGCCTTGGAGTGGCTTTTGGGGAGGGCGAGGGGCCTCGGAGTGGCTTTTGGGGAGGTTGAGGGGCATTGGAGTGGCTTTCGGGGAGGGCTAGGGGCCACCGAGTGTCTTTTGGGGAGGGCAAGGGGCCTCGCAGTGGCTTTTAGGGAGGCCAAAAGGCCTTGGAGTGGCATTCAGGGAAGCTGAGGGGCGTCGGAGTGTCTTTCGGGGAGGGCGAGGGGCGTCGGAGTGGCTTTCAGGGAGGAAGAGGTGCCTCGGAGTGGCTTTTGGGGAGAGCGAGGGGCGTCAGAGTGGGTTTTGGGGAGGGCGAGGGGCGTCAGAGTGGGTTTTGGGGAGGGCGAGGGGCATTGGAGTGGCTTTTGGGGAGGGCGAGGGGCCACCGAGTGGCTTTTGGGGAGAGCGAGGTGCGTCAGAGTGGCTTTTGGGGAGGATGAGGGGCATTGGAGTGGCTTTTGGGGATGGCAAGGGGCCTTGGAATGACTTTTGGGGAAGGCGAGGGGCATCGGAGTGGCTTTTGGGGAGGGTGAGGTGCGTCGGAGTGGGTTTCGGGGAGGGTGAGCGGCCTGCGAGTGGGTTTTGGGGAGGGTGAGGGGCGTTGGAGTGGCCATCGGGGAGTTCGAGGTGCATCGGAGTGGCTTTCTGGGAGGACAAGGGGCCACCGAGTGGCTTTCGGGGGAGGGTGAGGGGCCTTGGAGTGGCTTTTAGGGAGGGTGAGGGGCATCGGAGTGGCTTTCTGGGAGGACAAGGGGCCACCGAGTGGCTTTCGGGGAGGGCGAGGGGCCTTGGAGTGGCTTTTAGGGAGGTCGAGGTGCCTCGGAGTGGCTTTCTGAGAGGTCTAGGGGCATCGGAGTGGCTTTTCGGGGAGGTCGAGGGGCCTTCGAGTGGCTTTCGGGGGAGGGCGATGGGCCTGCGAGTTGCTTTTGGGGAGGTTGAGGGGCTTTGGAGTGGCTTTCGGGGAGGGCGAGGGGCGTCGGAATGGGTTTCGTGGAGGGTGCGGGGCGTCGGAGTGTCTTTTGGGGAGGGCGAGGGGCGTTGGAGTGGATTTTGAGGAGGGTGAGGGGCGTCGAAGTGGCTTTCAGGGAGGGCGAGAGTCCTCGGAGTGGCTTTTGGGGAGGGCGAGGGTCCTGCGAGTGGGTTTTGGGGAGGGCTAGGGGCCACCGAGTGTCTTTTGGGGAGGGTGAGGGGCGTCGGAGTGGCTTTCGGGGAGGGCGAGGGGCCTTGGAGTGGCTTTTGGGGAGAGTGAGGGGCGTCGAAGTGGGTTTTGGGGAGGGTGAGGGGCCTGCGAGTGGGTTTTGGGGAGGGTGAGGAGTGTCGAATTGGCTTTTGGGGAGGGTGAGGGGCGTTGGAGTGGATTTTGGGGAGGGTGAGGGGCCACCGAGTGGCTTTTGGGGAAGGCGAGGGGCGTTGGAGTGGCTTTTGGGAAGGGGAGAGATCTCAGAGTGGCTTTTGGAGAGGGCGAGGGGCGTCGGAGTGGCTTTTGGGGACGGCTAGGAGCCTGCGAGTAGCTTTTGGGGAGAGTGAGGTGCCTGCGAGTGTCTTTCGGGGAGGGTGAGGGGCCTCGGAGTGGCATTCGGGGAGGGCGAGGGGCGTCGGAGTGGCTTTTGGGGAGTTCGAGGGGCCACCGAGTGGCTTTTGGGGAGGGTGAGGGGACGGCGAGTTGCTTTCAGGGAGGGCGAGGGGCATCGGAGTGACTTTTGGGGAGGGCAAGGGGCCTTCGAGTGGCTTTTGGGGAGGGCGAGGTGCGTCGGAGTGTGGCTTTTGGGGAGGGCGAGGGGCCACAGAGTCGTTTTTGGGGAGGGTGAGAGGCATCAGAGTGGCTTTCAGGGAGGGCGAGAGTCCTCGGAGTGGCTTTTGGGGAGGGCGAGGGGCCTCGGAGTGGCTTTTGGGGAGGGCGAGGGGCCTCAGAGTGGCTTTTGGGGAGAGCGAGGGGCGTCAGAGTGGGTTTCGGGAAGGTCGAGGGGCGTCGGAGTGGCTTTTGGGGAGGGTGAGGGGCATCAGTGGCTTTCGGGGAGGGCGAGGGGCCTTGGAGTGGCTTTTGGGGAGGTCGAAGGGCCTCGGAGTGGCTTTTGGGGAGGGCGAGGGGCCTTGGAGTGACTTTTGGGGAGGGCGAGGGGCCTTGGAGTGGATTTTGGGGAGGGCAAGGGGCGTCGGAGTGACTTTTGGGGAGGGCGAGGGGCTACTGTGTGGCTTTTGGGGAGGGCGAGGGGCCTGCGAGTTGCTTTTGGGGAGGTTGAGGGGCGTCGGAGTGGCTTTCGGGGAGGGCGAGGGGCGTTGGAGTGTCTTTTGGGGAGGGTGAGGGGCGTCGGAGTGTCTTTTGGGGAGGGTGAGGGGCCTGCGAGTGGGTTTTGGAGAGGGTGAGGGGCGTCGGAGTGGGTTTTGGGGAGGGCGAGGGGCCTGCGAGTGGATTTTGGGGAGGTTGAGGGGCGTCGGATTGGCTTTCAGGGAGGGCGAGAGTCCTCGGAGTGTCTTTTGGGGAGGGCAAGGGGCCTGCGAGTGGGTTTTGGGGAGGGCTAGGGGCCACTGAGTGTCTTTTGGGGAGGGTGAGGGGCGTCGGAGTGTCTTTTGGGGAGGGTGAGGGGCCTGCGAGTGGGTTTTGGGGAGGGTGAGGTGCGTCGGAGTGGCTTTTGGGGAGGGTGAGGGGCGTTGGAGTGGATTTTGGGGAAGGGTGAGGGGCATCGGAGTGGCTTTCAGGGAGGGCGAGGTGCCTTGGAGTGTCTTTTGGGGAGGTCGAGGGGCGTCGGAGTGTCTTTTGGGGAGGGTGAGGGGTGTCGAAGTGTCTTTTGGGGAGGGTGAGGGGCCTTGGAGTGGCTTTTGGGGAGGGTGAGGTGCGTCGGAGTGTCTTTTGGGGAGGGTGAGGGGCCTCGGAGTAGCTTTTGGGGAGGTCGAGGGGCCTTGGAGTGGCTTTTGGGGAGGGTGAGGGGCCTCGGAGTAGCTTTTGGGGAGGTCAAGGGGCCTTGGAGTGGCTTTTGGGGAGGGTGAGGTGCGTCGGAGTGTCTTTTGGGGAGGGTGAGGGGCCTGCGAGTGGCTTTTGGGGAGGGTTCGGGGCGTCGGAGTGGCTTTCTGGGAGGACAAGGGGCCTCAGAGTGGCTTTCGGGCAGGGCGAGGGGCCACCGAGTGGCTTTCGGGGAGGGCGAGGGGCCTGCGAGTGGGTTTTGGGGATGGTGAGGGGCCTCGGAGTGGCTTTTGGGGAGAGCGAGGTATGTCGGAGTGGCTTTTGGGGAGGGCGAGGTGCCTCGGAGTGGCTTTTGGGGAGGGTGAGGGGCGTCAGAGTGGGTTTTGGGGAGGGCGAGGTGCCTCGGAGTGGCTTTTGGGGAGAGCGAGGGGCATCAGAGTGGGTTTTGGGGAGGGTGAGGGGTCTGCGAAAGGCTTTTGGGGAGGGCGAGGGGTGTCAGAGTGGCTTTTGCGGACGGTGAGGGGCGTTGAAGTGGCTTTTGGGGAGGGTGAGGGGCGTCGGAGTGGCTTTTGGGGAGGGCGAGGGGCCTGCGAGTGGGTTTTGGGGAGGGCGGGGGGCCACCGAGTGGCTTTTGGGGAGGGTGAGGGGCGTCGGAGTGTCTTTTGGGGAGGGCGAGGGGCGTCGGAGTGTCTTTTGGGGAGGGCGAGGGGCGTTGGAGCGTCTTTTGGGGAGGGCGAGGGGCCTTGGAGGGGCTTTTGGGGAGAGCGAGGTGCGTCGGAGTGGCTTTTGGGTAGGGCGAGGTGCCTCGGAGTGTCTTTTGGGGAGAGTGAGGGCCGTCAGAGTGGGTTTTGGGGATGGTGAGGGGCATCGGAGTGGCTTTTGGGGAGGTCGAGGTGCATCGGAGTGTCTTTTGGGGAGGGCGAGGGGCCTGCGAGTGGGTTTTGGGGAGGGCGAGGGGCCTGCAAGTGGCATTTGGGGAGGGTGAGGGGCCTCCGAGTGGCTTTTGGGGAGGTTGAGGGGCGTTGGAATGGCTTTCGGGGAGGGCTAGGGGCCTTGGAGTGGCTTTTGGGGAGGGCAAGGGGCCTCGCAGTGGCTTTTAGGGAGGCCAAAAGGCCTTGGAGTGGCATTCAGGGAAGCTGAGGAGCGTCGGAGTGTCTTTCAGGGAGGGCGAGGGGCGTTGGAGTGGCTTTCGGGGAGGACAAGGGGCCACAGAGTGTCTTTTGGGGAGTTTTAGGGCCCCCAAGTGGCTTTTGGGAGGGCGAGGGGCCTCCGAGTGGCATTTGGTGAGGGTGAGGGGCCTCCGAGTGGCTTTTGAGGAGGGCCAGGGGCCTCCGAGTGGCTTTCGGGGAGGGCGAGGGGCCTGCGAGTGTCTTTTGGGGAGGGCGAGGGGCGTCGGAGTGGCTTTCAGGGAGGGCGAGGAGCCTCGGAGTGGCTTTTGGGGAGAGCGAGGGGCGTCAGAGTGGGTTTTGGGGAGGGCGAGGGGCATTGGAGTGTCTTTTGGGGAGGGTGAGGGGCCTGCGAGTGGGTTTTGGGGAGGGTGAGGGGCGTCGGAGTGGCTTTCGGGGTGGCCGGGCCGCCTCCGAGTGCCTTTGTGTGCGGCCGGGGAGGCTCCGAGTGCCTTTCGGGGCGGCCGGGGAGGCTCCGAGTGCCTTTCGGGGTGGCCGGGGTGGCTCCGAGTGCCTTTCGGGGTGGCCGGGGAGGCTCCGAGTGCCTTTCGGGGAGGGCGGGCAGGTTGCGAGTGCCTTTCGGGGTGGCCGGGGAGGCTCCGAGTGCCTTTGTGGGTGGCCAGGCAGGCTCCGAGTGCCTTTCGGGGTGGCTGGGGCGCCTCCGAGTGCCTTTTGGGGTGGCCGGGGAGGCTCCGAGTGCCTTTTGGGGTGGCCGGGGAGGCTCCGAGTGCATTTCAGGGTGGCCGGGGAGGCTCCGAGTGCCTTTTGAGGTGGCCAGGGAGGCGCGAGTGCCTTTTGGGGTGGCCAGGGAGGCTCCGAGTGCCTTTCGGGGCGTCCGGGGACGCTCCGAGTGCCTTTCGGGATGGCCGGGGAGGCTCTGAGTGCCTTTTAGGGGTGGCCAGGGAGGCTCCGAGTGCCTTTCAGGGTGGCTGGGGAGGCTCCGAGTGCCTTTCGGGGTGGCCGGGGAGGCTCCGAGTGCCTTTTGGGGCAGCCGGGCCGCCCCCGATTGCCTTTCGGGGCGGCCGGGGAGCCTCCGAGTGCCTTTCGGGGCGGCCGGGGAGGCTCCGAGTGCCTTTCGGGTCGGCCGGGGAGGCTCCGAGTGCCTTTCGGGGAGGCCGGGGAGGCTCCGAGTGCCTTTCGGGGAGGCCGGGCAGGCTCCGAGTGCCTTTCAGGGTGGCTGGGGAGGCTCCGAGTGCCTTTCGGGGTGGCCGGGGAGGCTCCGAGTGCCTTTTGGGGCAGCCGGGCCGCCCCCGATTGCATTTCAGGGCGGCCAGGCCGCCTCCGAGTGCCTTTTGGGGCGGCCGGGGAGGTTCCGAGTGCCTTTCGGGGTGGCCGGGGAGGCTCCGAGTGCCTTTCGGGGAGGCCGGGCAGGCTCCGAGTGCCTTTCGGGGTGGCTGGGGAGGCTCCGAGTGCCTTTCGGGATGGCCGGGCTGCCTCCGAGTGCCTTTTGGAGCGGCCGGGGAGGCTGCGAGTGCCTTTCGGGGAGGCCGGGCCGCCTCCGAGTGCCTTTTGGGGCGGCCGGGGAGGCTCCGAGTGCCTTTCGGGGCGGCCGGGGAGGCTCCGAGTGCCTTTCGGGGTGGCCGGGGAGGCTCCGAGTTCCTTTTTGGACGGCCGGGGAGGCTCGGAGTGCCTTTCGGGGTGGCCGGGGAGGCTCCGAGTGCCTTTCGGGGCGGCCGGGGAGGCTCCGAGTGCCTTTCGGGGTGACCGGGCCGCCTCCGAGTGTCTTTGTATGCGACCGGGGAGGCTCCGAGTGCCTTTAAAGGTGGCCGGGGAGGCTGCGAGTGCCTTTCGGGGCGGCCGGGGAGGCTCCGAGTGCCTTTTGGGGCGGTCGGGGAGGCTCTGAGTGCCTTTCGGGGCAACCGGGCAGGCTCTGAGTGCCTTTCGGGATGGCCGGGCTGCCTCCGAGTGCCTTTCGGGGCGGACGGGGAGGCTCCGAGTGCCTTTTGGGGCAGCTGGGCCGCCTCCGAGTGCCTTTGTGGGTGGCCGGGGAGGCTCCGAGTGCCTTTTGGGGTGGCCGAGCTGCCTCCGAGTGCCTTTCGGGGAGGCCGGGCCGCTTCCGAGTGCCTTTTGGGGTGGCCAGGGAGGCTCTGAGTGCCTTTGTGGGTGGCCGGGGAGGCTCCGAGTGCCTTTTCGGGTGGCCGAGCTGCCTCCGAGTGCCTTTCGGGGAGGCCGTGCAGGCTCCGAGTGCCTTTCGGTGCGGCCGGGCAGGCTCCGAGTGCCTTTCGGGGCGGCCGGGGAGGCTCCGAGTGCCTTTTGGGGTGGCTGGGGAGGCTCCGAGTGCCTTTCAGGGAGGCCGGGGAGGCTCCGAGTGCCTTTCGGGGTGGCCGGGCCGCCTCCGAGTGCCTTTTGGGGCGGCTGGGGAGGCTCCGAGTACCTTTCGGGGCGGACGGGCTGCCTCCGATTGCCTTTTGGGGCGGCCGGGGAGGCTCTGAGTGCCTTTCGGGGCGACTGGGGAGGCTCCGAGTGCCTTTCGGGGTGGCTGGGGGGGCTCCGAGTGCCTTTCGGGGCAAACGGGCAGGCTCTGAGTGCCTTTCGGGGCGGCCGGGGAGCCTCCGAGTGCCTTTCGGGGCGGCCAGGCAGGCTCCGAGTGCCTTTCGGGGTGGCCGGGCAGGCTCCGAGTGCCTTTCGGGGCGGCCGGGGAGGCTCCGAGTGCCTTTTGGGGTGGCCGGAGAGGCTCCGAGTGCCTTTTGGGGTGGCCGGGGAGGCTCCGAGTACCTTTCGGGGTGGCCGGGAAGCTCCGAGTGCCTTTTGGGGTGGCCGGGCCGCCCCCGATTGCATTTCGGGGCGGCCAGGCCGCCTCCGAGTGCCTTTGTGGGTCGGCCGGGGAGGCTCCGAGTGCCTTTCGGGGAGGCCGGGGAGGCTCCGAGTGCCTTTCGTGGCGGCCGGGCCACCTCCGAGTGCCTTTCGGGGCGGCCGGGCAGGCTCCGAGTGCCTTTTGGGGTGGCCGGGCCGCCTCCGAGTGCCTTTCGGGGCGGCCGGGGAGGCTCCGAGTGCCTTTCGGGGCGGCCGGGGAAGCTCCGAGTGCCTTTTGGGGTGGCCGGGGAGGCTCCGAGTGCCTTTTGGGGTGGCCGGGGAAGCTCCGAGTGCCTTTTGGGGTGGCCGGGCCGCCCCCGATTGCATTTCGGGGCGGCCAGGCCGCCTCGGAGTGCCTTTTGGGTCGGCCGGGGAGGCTCCGAGTGCCTTTTGGGGTGGCCGGGGAGGCTCCAAGTGCCTTTTGTGGCGGCTGGGCAGGCTCCGAGTGCCTTTCGGGGTGGCTGGGGAGGCTCCGAGTGCCTTTCGGGGCGGCCGGGCTGCCTCCGAGTGCCTTTTGGAGCGGCCGGGGAGGCTCCGAGTGCCTTTCGGGGAGGCCGGGGAGGCTCCGAGTGCCTTTCGGGGTGGCCGGGGAGGCTCCGAGTGCCTTTTGGGGCGTCCGGGGAGGCTCCGAGTGCCTTTCGGGGCGGACGGGCTGCCTCCGATTGCCTTTTGGGGCGGCCGGGGGGGCTCCGAGTGCGTTTCGGGGCGGCCGGGCCGCCTCCGAGTGACTTTCGGGGTGACCGGGACGCCTTCGAGTGCCTTTCGGGGAGGCCGGGGAGGCTCCGAGTGCCTTTCAGGGAGGCCGGGGAGGCTCCGAGTGCCTTTAAGGGTGGCCGGGGAGGCTCTGAGTGCCTTTCGGGGTGGCCGGGGAGGCTCCGAGTGCCTTTTGGGGTGGCCGGGGAGGCTCTGAGTGCCTTTCGGGGCAACCGGGCAGGCTCTGAGTGCCTTTTGGGGCGGCCGGGGAGGCTCCGAGTGCCTTTCGGGGCGGACGGGGAGGCTCCGAGTGCCTTTTGGGGCAGCTGGACCGCCTCCGAGTGCATTTGTGGGAGGCCGGGCAGGCTCCGAGTGCCTTTCGGGGTGGCCGAGCTGCCTCCGAGTGCCTTTCGGGGAGGCCGGGCAGGCTCCGAGTGCCTTTCGGGGCGGCCGGGGAGGCTCCGAGTGCCTTTTGGGGTGGCCGGGGAGGCTCCGAGTGCCTTTCGGGGTGGTCGGGGAGGCTCCGAGTGCCTTTCGGGGAGGCCGGGCCGCCTCCGAGTGCCTTTTGGGGCGGCCGGGGAGGCTCCGAGTGCCTTTCGGGGTGGCCGGACAGGCTCCGAGTGCCTTTCGGGGCGGCCGGGGAGGCTCCGAGTGCCTTTTGGGGTGGCCGGGCAGGCTCCGAGTGCCTTTTGGGGTGGCCGGGGAGGCTCCGAGTGCCTTTTGGGGTGGCCGGGCCGCCTCCGAGTGCCTTTCGGGGTGGCCGGGGAAGCTCCGAGTGCCTTTTGGGGCAGCTGGACCGCCTCCGAGTGCCTTTGTGGGAGGCCGGGCAGGCTCCGAGTGCCTTTTGGGGTGGCCGAGCTGCCTCCGAGTGCCTTTCGGGGAGGCCGGGGAGGCTCCGAGTGCCTTTCGGGGCGGCCGGGGAGGCTCCGAGTGCCTTTCGGTTAGGGTGGACCGCCTCCAAGTGCCTTTCGGGGTGGCCGGGGAGGCTCCGAGTGCCTTTCGGGGCGGCCCGGAAGGCTCCGAGTGCCTTTCGGGGTGGCCAGGGAGGCTCCGAGTGCCTTTCGGGGCGGCCGGGGAGGCTCTGAGTGCCTTTTGGGGTGGTCGGGCAGGCTACGAGTTCCTTTCGGGGCGGTCGGGGAGGCTCCGAGTGCCTTTCGGGGCGGTCGGGGAGGCTCCGAGTGCCTTTTGGGGTGGCTGGGCAGGCTCCGAGTGCCTTTTGGGGTGGCCGGGGAGGCTCCGAGTGCCTTTGTGGGAGGCCGGGGAGGCTCCGAGTGCCTTTCGGGGCGGCCGGGCTGGCTCCGAGTGCCTTTCGGGGTGGCCGGGGAGGCTCCGAGTGCCTTTCGGGGTGGCCGGGGAGGCTCCGAGTGCCTTTCAGGGCGACCGGGCCCGCTCCGAGTGCCTTTTGGGGCGACCAGGCCACCTCCGAGTGCCTTTCGGGGCGGCCAGGCCGCATCCAAGTGCCTTTCGGGGCGGCCGGGCAGGCTCCGAGTGCCTTTCGGGGTGGCCGGGGAGGCTCCGAGTGCCTTTTGGGGCGGCCAGGCAGGCTCCGAGTGCCTTTTGAGGTGGCCAGGGAGGCGCGAGTGCCTTTTGGGGTGGCCAGGGAGGCTCCAATTGCCTTTTGGGGCGGCCGGGGCGCCTCCGAGTGCCTTTCGGGATGGCCAGGGAGGCTCTGAGTGCCTTTCAGGGCGGCCGGGGAGGCTCCGAGTGCCTTTCGGGGCGGCCGGGTAGGCTCCGAGTGCCTTTCGGGGAGGCCGGGGAGGCTCCGAGTGCCTTTGTGGGAGGCCGGGGATGCTCCGAGTGCCTTTCAGGGTGGCTGGGAAGGCTCCGAGTGCCTTTCGGGGTGGCCGGGGAGGCTCCGAGTGCCTTTTGGGGCAGCCGGGCCGCCCCTGATTGCCTTTCGGGGCGGCCGGGGAGCCTCCGAGTGCCTTTCGGGGCGGCCGGGGAGGCTCCGAGTGCCTTTCGGGTCGGCCGGGGAGGCTCCGAGTGCCTTTCGGGGAGGCCGGGGAGGCTCCGAGTGCCTTTGTGGGAGGCCGGGGATGCTCCGAGTGCCTTTCAGGGTGGCTGGGGAGGCTCCGAGTGCCTTTCGGGGTGGCCGGGGAGGCTCCGAGTGCCTTTTGGGGCAGCCGGGCCGCCCCCGATTGCATTTCGGGGAGGCCGGGCTGCCTCCGAGTGCCTTTCGGGGCATCCGGGCAGGCTCTGAGTGCCTTTTGGGGAGGCCGGGCAGGCTCCGAGTGCCTTTGTGGGTGGCCGGGCAGGCTCCGAGTGCCTTTCGGGGAGGCCGGGCAGGCTCCGAGTGCCTTTCGGGGCGGCCGGGGAGGCTCCGAGTGCCTTTTGGGGCGGCTGGGGAGGCTGCGAGTGCCTTTCGGGGTGGCCGGGGAAGCTCCGAGTGCATTTTGGGGTGGCCGGGCCGCACCCGATTGCATTTCGGGGCGGCCAGGCCGCCTCCGAGTGCCTTTTGGGGCGGCCGGGGAGGCTCCGAGTGCCTTTCGGGGTGGCCGGGGAGGCTCCGAGTGCCTTTCGGGGAGGCCGGGCAGGCTCCGAGTGCCTTTCGGGGTGGCTGGGGAGGCTCTGAGTGCCTTTCGGGATGGCCGGGCTGCCTCCGAGTGCCTTTTGGAGCGGCCGGGGAGGCTCCGAGTGCCTTTCGGGGAGGCCGGGCCGCCTCCGAGTGCCTTTTAGGGCGGCCGGGGAGGCTCCGAGTGCCTTTCGGGGTGGCCGGGGAGGCTCCGAGTGCCTTTCGGGGTGGCCGGGGAGGCTCCGAGTGCCTTTTTGGACGGCCGGGGAGGCTCCGAGTGCCTTTCGGGGTGGCCGGGGAGGCTCCGAGTGCCTTTCGGGGCGGCCGGGGAGGCTCCGAGTGCCTTTCGGGGTGACCGGGCCGCCTCCGAGTGTCTTTGTATGCGACCGGGGAGGCTCCGAGTGCCTTTAAAGGTGGCCGGGGAGGCTGCGAGTGCCTTTCGGGGCGGCCGGGGAGGCTCCGAGTGCCTTTTGGGGCGGCCGGGGAGGCTCTGAGTGCCTTTCGGGGCAACCGGGCAGGCTCTGAGTGCCTTTCGGGATGGCCGGGGAGCCTCCGAGTGCCTTTCGGGGCGGACGGGGAGGCTCCGAGTGCCTTTTGGGGCAGCTGGGCCGCCTCCGAGTGCCTTTGTGGGTGGCCGGGCAGGCTCCGAGTGCCTTTTGGGGTGGCCGAGCTGCCTCCGAGTGCCTTTCGGGGAGGCCGGGCCACTTCCGAGTGCCTTTTGGGGAGTCTGGGGAGGCTCTGAGTGCCTTTCGGGGTGGCTGGGGAGGCTCCGAGTGCCTTTTGGGGTGGCCGGGCAGGCTCTAAGTGCCTTTCGGGGCGGCCGGGCCACCTCCGAGTGCCTTTTGGGGCGGCCGGGGAAGCTCCGAGTGCCTTTTGGGGCAGTCGGGGACGCTCCGAGTGCCTTTCGTGGCGGACGGGGAGGCTCCGAGTGCCTTTTGGGGTGGCCGGGGAGGCTCCGAGTGCCTTTCGGGGTGGCCGGGCCGCCTCCAAGTGCCTTTTGGGGTGGCCGGGGAGGCTCCGAGTGCCTTTCGGGGAGGCCGGGCCGCCTCCGAGTGCCTTTCGGGGTGGCCGGGGAGGCTCCGAGTGCCTTTTGGGGCGGCCGGGGAGGCTCCGAGTGCCTTTCGGGGCCGACGGGCTGCCTCCGATTGCCTTTTGGGGCGGCCAGGGAGGCTCCGAGTGCCTTTCGGGGTGGCCGGGCCGCCTCCGAGTGCCTTTGTGGGCGGCCGGGGAGGCTCCGAGTGCCTTTCGGGGCGGACGGGCTGCCTCCGATTGCCTTTGTGGGCGGCCGGGCAGGCTCCGAGTGCCTTTCGGGGTGGCTGGGGAGGCTCCGAGTGCCTTTCGGGGTGGCCGGGCTGCCTCCGAGTGCCTTTTGGAGCGGCCGGGGAGGCTCCGAGTGCCTTTCGGGGAGGCCGGGGAGGCTCCGAGTGCCTTTCGGGGTGGCCGGGGAGGCTCCGAGTGCCTTTTGGGGCGTCCGGGGAGGCTCCGAGTGCCTTTCGGGGCGGACGGGCTGCCTCCGATTGCCTTTTGGGGCGGCCGGGGGGGCTCCGAGTGCCTTTCGGGGCGGCCGGGCCGCCTCCGAGTGACTTTCGGGGTGACCGGGCCGCCTTCGAGTGCCTTTCGGGGAGGCCGGGGAGGCTCCGAGTGCCTTTCAGGGAGGCCGGGGAGGCTCCGAGTGCCTTTAAGGGTGCCCGGGGAGGCTCTGAGTGCCTTTCGGGGTGGCCGGGGAGGCTCCGAGTGCCTTTTGGGGTGGCCGGGGAGGCTCTGAGTGCCTTTCGGGGCAACCGGGCAGGCTCTGAGTGCCTTTCGGGGCGGCCGGGGAGCCTCCGAGTGCCTTTCGGGGCGGACAGGGAGGCTCCGAGTGCCTTTTGGGGCAGCTGGACCGCCTCCGAGTGCATATGTGGGAGGCCGGGCAGGCTCCGAGTGCCTTTCGGGGTGGCCGAGCTGCCTCCGAGTGCCTTTCGGGGAGGCCGGGCAGGCTCCGAGTGCCTTTTGGGGCGGCCGGGGAGGCTCCGAGTGCCTTTTGGGGTGGCCAGGGAGGCTCCGAGTGCCTTTCGGGGTGGTCGGGGAGGCTCCGAGTGCCTTTCGGGGAGGCCGGGCCGCCTCCGAGTGCCTTTTGGGGCGGCCGGGGAGGCTCCGAGTGCCTTTCGGGGTGGCCGGGGAGGCTCCGAGTGCCTTTCGGGGTGGCCGGACAGGCTCCGAGTGCCTTTCGGGGCGGCCGGGGAGGCTCCGAGTGCCTTTTGGGGTGGCCGGGCCGCCTCTGAGTGCCTTTTGGGGTGGCCGGGGAGGCTCCGAGTGCCTTTCGGGGTGGCCGGGGAGGCTCCGAGTGCCTTTCGGGGTGGCCGGGGAAGCTCCGAGTGCCTTTTGGGGCAGCTGGACCGCCTCCGAGTGCCTTTGTGGGAGGCCGGGCAGGCTCCGAGTGCCTTTTGGGGTGGCCGAGCTGCCTCCGAGTGCCTTTCGGGGAGGCCGGGGAGGCTCCGAGTGCCTTTCGGGGCGGCCGGGGAGGCTCCGAGTGCCTTTCGGTTAGGGTGGACCGCCTCCAAGTGCCTTTCGGGGCGGCCGGGGAGGCTCCGAGTGCCTTTCGGGGCTGCCCGGAAGGCTCCGAGTGCCTTTCGGGGTGGCCAGGGAGGCTCCGAGTGCCTTTCGGGGCGGTCGGGGAGGCTCTGAGTGCCTTTCGGGGTGGTCGGGCAGGCTACGAGTTCCTTTCGGGGCGGTCGGGGAGGCTCCGAGTGCGTTTCGGGGCGGTCGGGGAGGCTCCGAGTGCCTTTTGGGGTGGCTGGGCAGGCTCCGAGTGCCTTTTGGGGTGGCCGGGGAGGCTCCGAGTGCCTTTGTGGGAGGCCGGGGAGGCTCCGAGTGCCTTTCGGGGCGGCCGGGCTGGCTCCGAGTGCCTTTCGGGGTGGCCGGGGAGGCTCCGAGTGCCTTTCAGGGCGACCGGGCCCGCTCCGAGTGCCTTTTGGGGCGACCAGGCCACCTCCGAGTGCCTTTCGGGGCGGCCAGGCCGCATCCAAGTGCCTTTCGGGGCGGCTGGGCAGGCTCCGAGTGCCTTTCGGGGTGGCCGGGGAGGCTCCGAGTGCCTTTTGGGGCGGCCAGGCAGGCTCCGAGTGCCTTTTGAGGTGGCCAGGGAGGCGCGAGTGCCTTTTGGGGTGGCCAGGGAGGCTCCAATTGCCTTTTGGGGCGGCCGGGGCGCCTCCGAGTGCCTTTCGGGATGGCCAGGGAGGCTCTGAGTGCCTTTCAGGGCGGCCGTGGAGGCTCCGAGTGCCTTTCGGGGCGGCCGGGTAGGCTCCGAGTGCCTTTCGGGGAGGCCGGGGAGGCTCCGAGTGCCTTTGTGGGAGGCCGGGGATGCTCCGAGTGCCTTTCAGGGTGGCTGGGGAGGCTCCGAGTGCCTTTCGGGGTGGCCGGGGAGGCTCCGAGTGCCTTTTGGGGCAGCCGGGCCGCCCCTGATTGCCTTTCGGGGCGGCCGGGGAGCCTCCGAGTGCCTTTCGGGGTGGCCGGGGAGGCTCCGAGTGCCTTTCGGGTCGGCCGGGGAGGCTCCGAGTGCCTTTCGGGGAGGCCGGGGAGGCTCCGAGTGCCTTTGTGGGAGGCCGGGGATGCTCCGAGTGCCTTTCAGGGTGGCTGGGGAGGCTCCGAGTGCCTTTCGGGGTGGCCGGGGAGGCTCCGAGTGCCTTTTGGGGCAGCCGGGCCGCCCCCGATTGCATTTCGGGGAGGCCGGGCCGCCTCCGAGTGCCTTTCGGGGCATCCGGGCAGGCTCTGAGTGCCTTTTGGGGAGGCCGGGCAGGCTCCGAGTGCCTTTGTGGGTGGCCGGGCAGGCTCCGAGTGCCTTTCGGGGAGGCCGGGCAGGCTCCGAGTGCCTTTCGGGGCGGCCGGGGAGGCTCCGAGTGCCTTTTGGGGCGGCTGGGGAGGCTCCGAGTGCCTTTCGGGGTGGCCGGGGAAGCTCCGAGTGCCTTTCGGGGTGGCCGGGCAGGCTCCGAGTGCCTTTGTGGGTGGCCGGGCCGCCCCCGATTGCATTTCGGGGCGGCCAGGCCGCCTCCGAGTGCCTTTTGGGGCGGCCGGGGAGGCTCCGAGTGCCTTTCGGGGTGGCTGGGGAGGCTCCGAGTGCCTTTCGGGGAGGCCGGGCAGGCTCCGAGTGCCTTTCGGGGTGGCTGGGGAGGCTCCGAGTGCCTTTCGGGATGGCCGGGCTGCCTCCGAGTGCCTTTTGGAGCGGCCGGGGAGGCTCGGAGTGCCTTTCGGGGAGGCCGGGCCGCCTCCGAGTGCCTTTTGGGGCGGCCGGGGAGGCTCCGAGTGCCTTTCGGGGTGGCCGGGGAGGCTCCGAGTGCCTTTCGGGGTGGCCGGGGAGGCTCCGAGTGCCTTTTTGGACGGCCGGGGAGGCTCCGAGTGCCTTTCGGGGTGGCCGGGGAGGCTCCGAGTGCCTTTCGGGGCGGCCGGGGAGGCTCCGAGTGCCTTTCGGGGTGACCGGGCCGCCTCCGAGTGTCTTTGTATGCGACCGGGGAGGCTCCGAGTGCCTTTTAAGGTGGCCGGGGAGGCTGCGAGTGCCTTTCGGGGCGGCCGGGGAGGCTCCGAGTGCCTTTTGGGGCGGCCGGGGAGGCTCTGAGTGCCTTTCGGGGCAACCGGGCAGGCTCTGAGTGCCTTTCGGGATGGCCGGGGAGCCTCCGAGTGCCTTTCGGGGCGGACGGGGAGGCTCCGAGTGCCTTTTGGGGCAGCTGGGCCGCCTCCGAGTGCCTTTGTGGGTGGCCGGGCAGGCTCCGAGTGCCTTTTGGGGTGGCCGAGCTGCCTCCGAGTGCCTTTCGGGGAGGCCGGGCCGCTTCCGAGTGCCTTTTGGGGAGTCTGGGGAGGCTCTGAGTGCCTTTCGGGGTGGCCGGGCAGGCTCCGAGTGCCTTTCGGGGCGGCCGGGCGGCCTCCGAGTGCCTTTTGGGGCGGCCGGGGAGGCTCCGAGTGCCTTTTGGGGCAGTCGGGGACGCTCCGAGTGCCTTTCGTGGCGGACGGGGAGGCTCCGAGTGCCTTTTGGGGTGGCCGGGGAGGCTCCGAGTGCCTTTCGGGGTGGCCGGGCCGCCTCCAAGTGCCTTTTGGGGTGGCCGGGGAGGCTCCGAGTGCCTTTCGGGGAGGCCGGGCCGCCTCCGAGTGCCTTCCGGGGCGTCCGGGGAGGCTCCGAGTGCCTTTTGGGGTGGCCGGGGAGGCTCCGAGTGCCTTTGTGGGTGGCCGGGGAGGCTCCGAGTGCCTTTCGGGGTGGCCGGGGAGGTTCCGAGTGCCTTTTGGGGCGGTCGGGGAGGCTCCGAGTGCCTTTGTGGGCGGCCGGGGAGGCTCTTAGTGCCTTTCGGGGTGGCCGGGGAGGCTCCGAGTGCCTTTTGGGGCGGCCGGGGAGGCTCCGAGTGCCTTTCGGGGCCGACGGGCTGCCTCCGATTGCCTTTGGGGGCGGCCAGGGAGGCTCCGAGTGCCTTTCGGGGTGGCTGGGCCGCCTCCGAGTGCCTTTGTGGGCGGCCGGGGAGGCTCCGAGTGCCTTTCGGGGCGGACGGGCTGCCTCCGATTGCCTTTTGGGGCGGCCGGGGAGGCTCCGAGTGCCTTTCGGGGCGGCCGGGGAGGCTCCGAGTGCCTTTCGGGGTGACCAGGCCGCCTCCCAGTGTCTTTGTGGGCGACCGGGGAGGCTCCGAGTGCCTTTAAGGGTGGCCGGGGAGGCTGCGAGTGCCTTTCGGGGCAGCCGGGGAGGCTCCGAGTGCCTTTTGGGGTGGCCGGGGAGGCTCCGAGTGCCTTTCGGGGAGGCCGGGCAGGCTCTGAGTGCCTTTTGGGGCGGCCGGGGAGCCTCCGAGTGCCTTTCGGGGCGGACGGGGAGGCTCCGAGTGCCTTTTGGGGCAGCTGGGCCGCCTCCGAGTGCCTTTGTGGGTGGCCGGGCAGGCTCCGAGTGCCTTTTAGGGTGGCCGAGCTGCCTCCGAGTGCCTTTCGGGGAGGCCGGGGAGGCTCCGAGTGCCTTTTGGGGTGGCCAGGGAGGCTTTGAGTGCCTTTTGGGGCGGCCGGGGAGGCTGCGAGTGCCTTTTGGGGTGGCCGGGGAGGCTCCGAGTGCCTTTCGGGGAGGCTGGGCCGGCTCCGAGTGCCTTTTTTGGGTGGCCAGGCAGGCTCCGAGTGCCTTTCGGGGTGGCTGGGGCGCCTCCGAGTGCCTTTTGGGGTGGCCGGGGAGGCTCCGAGTGCCTTTCGGGGCGACCAGGATGCCTCCGAGTGCCTTTCGGGGTGGCTGGGGAGGCTCCGAGTGCCTTTCGGGGCGGCCGGGCAGGCTCCGAGTGCCTTTTGGGGCGGCCGGGGAGGCTCCGAGTGCCTTTAGGGGTGGCCGAGGAGGCTCCGAGTGCCTTTTGGGGTGGCCGGGGAAGCTCCGAGTGCCTTTTGGGGTGGCCGGGCCGCCCCCGATTGCATTTCGGGGCGGCCAGGCCGCCTCCGAGTGCCTTTTGGGTCGGCCGGGGAGGCTCCGAGTGCCTTTCGGGGTGGCCGGCGAGGCTCCGAGTGCCTTTCGTGGCGGCCGGGGAGGCTCCGAGTGCCTTTCGGGGTGGCTTGGGAGGCTCTGAGTGCCTTTCGGGATGGCCGGGCTGCCTCCGAGTGCCTTCCGGGGTGGCCGGGGAGGCTCCGAGTGCCTTTTGGGGCGGCCGGGTCGCCTCCGAGTGCCTTTGTGGGCGGCCGGGGAGGCTCCGAGTGCCTTTCGGTGCGGCCGGGCAGGCTCCGAGTGCCTTTCGGGGCGGCCGGGGAGGCTCCGAGTGCCTTTCGGGGTGGCCGTGGAGGCTCCGAGTGCCTTTCAGGGAGGCCGGGGAGGCTCCGAGTGCCTTTCGGGGTGGCCGGGGAGGCTCCGAGTGCCTTTTGGGGCGGCTGGGGAGGCTCCGAGTGCCTTTCGGGGCGGACGGGCTGCCTCCGATTGCCTTTTGGGGCGGCCGGGGAGGCTCTGAGTGCCTTTCGGGGCGACTGGGGAGGCTCCGAGTGCCTTTCGGGGTGGCTGGGGAGGCTCCGAGTGCCTTTCGGGGCAACCGGGCAGGCTCTGAGTGCCTTTCGGGGAGGCCGGGGAGGCTCCGAGTGCCTTTCGGGGCGGCCAGGCAGGCTCCGAGTGCCTTTCGGGGTGGCCGGGCAGGCTCCGAGTGCCTTTCGGGGCGACCGGGGAGGCTCCGAGTGCCTTTCGGGGCGGTCGGGGAGGCTCCGAGTGCCTTTTGGGGTGGCCGGGGAGGCTCCGAGTACCTTTTGCGGTGGCCGGGAAGCTCCGAGTGCCTTTTGGGGTGGCCGGGCCGCCCCCGATTGCATTTCGGGGCGGCCAGGCCGCCTCCGAGTGCCTTTTGGGTCGGCCGGGGAGGCTCCGAGTGCCTTTCGGGGAGGCCGGGGAGGCTCCGAGTGCCTTTCGTGGCGGCCGGGCCACCTCCGAGTGCCTTTCGGGGCGGCCGGGCAGGCTCCGAGTGCCTTTTGGGGTGGCCGGGCCGCCTCCGAGTGCCTTTCGGGGCGGCCGGGGAGGCTCCGAGTGCCTTTCGGGGCGGCCGGGGAAGCTCCGAGTGCCTTTTGGGGTGGCCGGGGAGGCTCCGAGTGCCTTTTGGGGTGGCCGGGGAAGCTCCGAGTGCCTTTTGGGGTGGCCGGGGAGGCCCCGATTGCATTTCGGGGCGGCCAGGCCGCCTCCGAGTGCCTTTTGGGTCGGCCGGGGAGGCTCCGAGTGCCTTTCGGGGCGGCCAGGCAGGCTCCGAGTGCCTTTCGGGGAGGCCGGGGAGGCTCCGAGTGCCTTTCGGGGTGGCCGGGGAGGCTCCGAGTGCCTTTCAGGGCGACCGGGCCCGCTCCGAGTGCCTTTTGGGGCGACCAGGCCACCTCCGAGTGCCTTTCGGGGCGGCCAGGCCGCATCCAAGTGCCTTTCGGGGCGGCTGGGCAGGCTCCGAGTGCCTTTCGGGGTGGCCGGGGAGGCTCCGAGTGCCTTTTGGGGCGGCCAGGCAGGCTCCGAGTGCCTTTTGAGGTGGCCAGGGAGGCGCGAGTGCCTTTTGGGGTGGCCAGGGAGGCTCCAATTGCCTTTTGGGGCGGCCGGGGCGCCTCCGAGTGCCTTTCGGGATGGCTAGGGAGGCTCTGAGTGCCTTTCAGGGCGGCCGTGGAGGCTCCGAGTGCCTTTCGGGGCGGCCGGGTAGGCTCCGAGTGCCTTTCGGGGAGGCCGGGGAGGCTCCGAGTGCCTTTGTGGGAGGCCGGGGATGCTCCGAGTGCCTTTCAGGGTGGCTGGGGAGGCTCCGAGTGCCTTTCGGGGTGGCCGGGGAGGCTCCGAGTGCCTTTTGGGGCAGCCGGGCCGCCCCTGATTGCCTTTCGGGGCGGCCGGGGAGCCTCCGAGTGCCTTTCGGGGCGGCCGGGGAGGCTCCGAGTGCCTTTCGGGTCGGCCGGGGAGGCTCCGAGTGCCTTTCGGGGAGGCCGGGGAGGCTCCGAGTGCCTTTGTGGGAGGCCGGGGATGCTCCGAGTGCCTTTCAGGGTGGCTGGGGAGGCTCCGAGTGCCTTTCGGGGTGGCCGGGGAGGCTCCGAGTGCCTTTTGGGGCAGCCGGGCCGCCCCCGATTGCATTTCGGGGAGGCCGGGCCGCCTCCGAGTGCCTTTCGGGGCATCCGGGCAGGCTCTGAGTGCCTTTTGGGGAGGCCGGGCAGGCTCCGAGTGCCTTTGTGGGTGGCCGGGCAGGCTCCGAGTGCCTTTCGGGGAGGCCGGGCAGGCTCCGAGTGCCTTTCGGGGCGGCCGGGGAGGCTCCGAGTGCCTTTTGGGGCGGCTGGGGAGGCTCCGAGTGCCTTTCGGGGTGGCCGGGGAAGCTCCGAGTGCATTTTGGGGTGGCCGGGCCGCCCCCGATTGCATTTCGGGGCGGCCAGGCCGCCTCCGAGTGCCTTTTGGGGCGGCCGGGGAGGCTCCGAGTGCCTTTCGGGGTGGCCGGGGAGGCTCCGAGTGCCTTTCGGGGAGGCCGGGCAGGCTCCGAGTGCCTTTCGGGGTGGCTGGGGAGGCTCCGAGTGCCTTTCGGGATGGCCGGGCTGCCTCCGAGTGCCTTTTGGAGCGGCCGGGGAGGCTCGGAGTGCCTTTCGGGGTGGCCGGGGAGGCTCCGAGTGCCTTTTGGGGCGGCCGGGGAGGCTCCGAGTGCCTTTCGGGGTGGCCGGGGAGGCTCCGAGTGCCTTTTGGGGTGGCCGGGGAGGCTCCGAGTGCCTTTTTGGACGGCCGGGGAGGCTCCGAGTGCCTTTCGGGGTGGCCGGGGAGGCTCCGAGTGCCTTTCGGGGCGGCCGGGGAGGCTCCGAGTGCCTTTCGGGGTGACCGGGCCGCCTCCGAGTGTCTTTGTATGCGACCGGGGAGGCTCCGAGTGCCTTTAAAGGTGGCCGGGGAGGCTGCGAGTGCCTTTCGGGGCGGCCGGGGAGGCTCCGAGTGCCTTTTGGGGCGGCCGGGGAGGCTCTGAGTGCCTTTCGGGGCAACCGGGCAGGCTCTGAGTGCCTTTCGGGATGGCCGGGGAGCCTCCGAGTGCCTTTCGGGGCGGACGGGGAGGCTCCGAGTGCCTTTCGGGGCAGCTGGGCCGCCTCCGAGTGCCTTTGTGGGTGGCCGGGCAGGCTCCGAGTGCCTTTTGGGGTGGCCGAGCTGCCTCCAAGTGCCTTTCGGGGAGGCCGGGCCGCTTCCGAGTGCCTTTTGGGGAGTCTGGGGAGGCTCTGAGTGCCTTTCGGGGTGGCTGGGGAGGCTCCGAGTGCCTTTTGGGGCGGTCGGGGAGGCTCCGAGTGCCTTTCGGGGCGGACGGGCTGCCTCCGATTGCCTTTTGGGGCGGCCGGGGAGGCTCCGAGTGCCTTTCGGGGCGACTGGGGAGGCTCCGAGTGCCTTTCGGGGTGGCTGGGGAGGCTCCGAGTGCCTTTCGGGGCAACCGGGCAGGCTCTGAGTGCCTTTCGGGGAGGCCGGGGAGGCTCCGAGTGCCTTTCGGGGCGGCCAGGCAGGCTCCGAGTGCCTTTCGGGGTGGCCGGGCAGGCTCCGAGTGCCTTTCGGGGCGACCGGGGAGGCTCCGAGTGCCTTTCGGGGCGGTCGGGGAGGCTCCGAGTGCCTTTTGGGGTGGCCGGGGAGGCTCCGAGTACCTTTTGCGGTGGCCGGGAAGCTCCGAGTGCCTTTTGGGGTGGCCGGGCCGCCCCCGATTGCATTTCGGGGCGGCCAGGCCGCCTCCGAGTGCCTTTTGGGTCGGCCGGGGAGGCTCCGAGTGCCTTTCGGGGAGGCCGGGGAGGCTCCGAGTGCCTTTCGTGGCGGCCGGGCCACCTCCGAGTGCCTTTCGGGGCGGCCGGGCAGGCTCCGAGTGCCTTTTGGGGTGGCCGGGCCGCCTCCGAGTGCCTTTCGGGGCGGCCGGGGAGGCTCCGAGTGCCTTTCGGGGCGGCCGGGGAAGCTCCGAGTGCCTTTTGGGGTGGCCGGGGAGGCTCCGAGTGCCTTTTGGGGTGGCCGGGGAAGCTCCGAGTGCCTTTTGGGGTGGCCGGGGAGGCCCCGATTGCATTTCGGGGCGGCCAGGCCGCCTCCGAGTGCCTTTTGGGTTGGCCGGGGAGGCTCCGAGTGCCTTTCGGGGTGGCCAGGCAGGCTCCGAGTGCCTTTCGGGGAGGCCGGGGAGGCTCCGAGTGCCTTTCGGGGCGGCCAGGCAGGCTCCGAGTGCCTTTCGGGGTGGCCGGGCAGGCTCCGAGTGCCTTTCGGGGCGACCGAGGAGGCTCCGAGTGCCTTTCGGGGCGGTCGGGGAGGCTCCGAGTGCCTTTTGGGGTGGCCGGGGAGGCTCCGAGTACCTTTTGCGGTGGCCGGGAAGCTCCGAGTGCCTTTTGGGGTGGCCGGGCCGCCCCCGATTGCATTTCGGGGCGGCCAGGCCGCCTCCGAGTGCCTTTTGGGTCGGCCGGGGAGGCTCCGAGTGCCTTTCGGGGAGGCCGGGGAGGCTCCGAGTGCCTTTCGTGGCGGCCGGGCCACCTCCGAGTGCCTTTTTGGGCGGCCGGGGGGGCTCCGAGTGCCTTTTGGGGTGGCCGGGCCGCCTCCGAGTGCCTTTCGGGGCGGCCGGGGAGGCTCCGAGTGCCTTTCGGGGCGGCCGGGGAAGCTCCGAGTGCCTTTTGGGGTGGCCGGGGAGGCTCCGAGTGCCTTTCGGGGAGGCTGGGGAAGCTCCGAGTGCCTTTTGGGGTGGCCGGGCCGCCCCCGATTGCATTTCGGGGCGGCCAGGCCGCCTCCGAGTGCCTTTTGGGTCGGCCGGGGAGGCTCCGAGTGCCTTTTGGGGCGGCCGGGGAGGCTCCAAGTGCCTTTTGTGGCGGCTGGGCAGGCTCCGAGTGCCTTTCGGGGTGGCTGGGGAGGCTCCGAGTGCCTTTCGGGGCGGCCGGGCTGCCTCCGAGTGCCTTTTGGAGCGGCCGGGGAGGCTCCGAGTGCCTTTCGGGGAGGCCGGGGAGGCTCCGAGTGCCTTTCGGGGTGGCCGGGGAGGCTCCGAGTGCCTTTTTCGGGCGTCCGGGGAGGCTCTGAGTGCCTTTTGGGGCGGACGGGCTGCCTCCGATTGCCTTTTGGGGCGGCCGGGGGGGCTCCGAGTGCGTTTCGGGGCGGCCGGGCCGCCTCCGAGTGACTTTCGGGGTGACCGGGCCGCCTCCGAGTGCCTTTCGGGGTGGCCGGGGAGGCTCCGAGTGCCTTTCAGGGAGGCCGGGGAGGCTCCGAGTGCCTTTAAGGGTGGCCGGGGAGGCTCTGAGTGCCTTTCGGGGTGGCCGGGGAGGCTCCGAGTGCCTTTTGGGGTGGCCGGGGAGGCTCTGAGTGCCTTTCGGGGCAACCGGGCAGGCTCTGAGTGCCTTTCGGGGCGGCCGGGGAGCCTCCGAGTGCCTTTCGGGGCGGACGGGGAGGCTCCGAGTGCCTTTGTGGGTGGCCGGGCAGGCTCCGAGTGCCTTTTGGGGTGGCCGAGCTGCCTCCGAGTGCCTTTCGGGGAGGCCGGGCAGGCTCCGAGTGCCTTTTGGGGTGGCCAGGGAGGCTCCGAGTGCCTTTTGGGGCGGCCGGGGAGGCTCCGAGTGCCTTTTGGGGTGGCCGGGGAGGCTCCGAGTGCCTTTCGGGGTGGCCGGGGAGGCTCCGAGTGCCTTTCGGGGAGGCCGGGCCGCCTCCGAGTGCCTTTTGGGGCGGCCGGGGAGGCTCCGAGTGCCTTTCGGGGCGGCCGGGGAGGCTCCGAGTGCCTTTCGGGGAGGCCGGACAGGCTCCGAGTGCCTTTCGGGGCGGCCGGGGAGGCTCCGAGTGCCTTTCGGGGTGGCCGGGGAGGCTCCGAGTGCCTTTCGGGGTGGCCGGGGAGGCTCCGAGTGCCTTTTGGGGTGGCCGGGCCGCCTCCGAGTGCCTTTCGGGGTGGCCGGGGAAGCTCCGAGTGCCCTTTGGGGAAGCTGGACCGCCTCCGAGTGCCTTTGTGGGAGGCCGGGCAGGCTCCGAGTGCCTTTTGGGGTGGCCGAGCTGCCTCCGAGTGCCTTTCGGGGAGGCCGGGCAGGCTCCGAGTGCCTTTCGGGGCGGCCGGGGAGGCTCCGAGTGCCTTTCGGTTAGGGTGGACCGCCTCCAAGTGCCTTTCGGGGCGTCCGGGGAGGCTCCGAGTGCCTTTGTGGGCGGCCCGGAAGGCTCCGAGTGCCTTTCGGGGTGGCCAGGGAGGCTCCGAGTGCCTTTCGGGGCGGTCGGGGAGGCTCCGAGTGCCTTTTGGGGTGGTCGGGCAGGCTCCGAGTGCCTTTCGGGGTGGCCGGGGAGGCTCCAAGTGCCTTTCGGGGTGGCCTGGCTGCCTCCCAGTGCCTTTCGGGGAGGCCGGGCTGCCTCCGAGTGCCTTTTGGGGAGTCTGGGGAGGCTCCGAGTGCCTTTTGGGGTGGCCGGGGAGACTCCGAGTGCCTTTGTGGGAGGCCGGGGAGGCTCCGAGTGCCTTTCGGGGCGGCCGGGCTGGCTCCGAGTGCCTTTCGGGGTGGCCGGGGAGGCTCCGAGTGCCTTTCGGGGTGGTCGGGGAGGCTCCGAGTGCCTTTCAGGGCGACCGGGCCCGCTCCGAGTGCCTTTTGGGGCCACCAGGCCACCTCCGAGTGCCTTTCGGGGCGGCCAGGCCGCATCCAAGTGCCTTTCGGGGCGGCCGGGCAGGCTCCGAGTGCCTTTCGGGGTGGCCGGTGAGGCTCCGAGTGCCTTTTGGGGCGGCCGGGCAGGCTCCGAGTGCCTTTTGGGGTGGCCGGGTAGGCTCCGAGTGCCTTTCGGGGCGGTCGGGGAGGTTCCGAGTGCCTTTCGGGGTGGCCGGGCCGCCTCCGAGTGCCTTTTGGGGCGGCCGGGGAGGCTCCGAGTGCCTTTCGGGGTGGCCGGGCAGGCTCCGAGTGCCTTTCGGGGTGGCCGGGCCGCCTCCGAGTGCCTTTTGGGGCGGCCGGGCAGGTTCTGAGTGCCTTTCGGGGAGGCTGGGGAGGCTCCGAGTGCCTTTCGGGGAGGCCGAGATAACTTCGAGTGCCTTTCAGGGCGGCCAGGCTGCCTCCGAGTGCCTTTCGGGGAGGCCGGGGAGGCTCCGAGTGCCTTTGGGGGCGGCGGGGAAGGCTCCGAGTGCCTTTCGGGGTGGCCGGGGAGGCTCCGAGTGCCTTTCGGGGAGGCTGGGGAGGCTGCGAGTGCCTTTCGGGGTGGCCGGGTCGCCTCCGAGTGCCTTTCGGGGCGGCCGGGGAGGCTCCGAGTGCCTTTTGGGGCGGCCGGGGAGGCTCCGAGTGCCTTTCGGGGCGGCCGGGGAGGCTCCGAGTGCCTTTCGGGGTGGCCGGGCCGCCTCGAAGTGCCTTTAGGGGCGGCCGGGGAGGCTCCGAGTGCCTTTCGGGAAGGCCAGGCTGCCTCCGAGTGCCTTTCGGGGCGTCCGGGGACGCTCCGAGTGCCTTTCGGGGTGGCCGGGGAGGCTCCGAGTGCCTTTCGGGGTGGCCAGGGAGGCTCCGAGTGCCTTTTGGGGTGGCCGGGCTGGCTCCGAGTGCCTTTCGGTGAGGCCGGGGAGGCTCCGAGTGCCTTTTGAGGTTGCCGGGGAGGCACCGAGTGCCTTTCGGGGCAGTCGGGGAGGCTCCGAGTGCCTTTCGGGGTGGCCGGGTCGCTTCCGAGTGCCTTTCTGGGAGGCCGGGGAGGCTCCGAGTGCCTTTCGGTTTGGCCGGGGAGGCTCCGAGTGCCTTTCAGGGCGGCCCGGCCGCCTCCGAGTGCCTTTTGGGGCGGTCGGGGAGGCTCCGAGTGCCTTTCGGGGTGGCCAGGGAGGCTCCGAGTGCCTTTCGGGGCGGCCGGGGAGGCTCCGAGTGCCTTTCGGGGCGTCTGCGGAGGCTCCTATTTCCTTTCGGGGCGGCCGGGGAGGCTCCGAGTGCCTTTTGGGGCGGTCGGGGAGGCTCCGAGTGCCTTTCGGGGAGGCCGGGCGGCCTCCGAGTGCCTTTGTGGACGGCCGGGGAGGTTCCGAGTGCCTTTGTGGGCGGCCGGGGAGGCTCCGAGTGCCTTTCTGAGAGGCCGGGGAGGCTCCGAGTGCCTTTCGGGGCGGCCGGGCAGGCTCCGAGTGCCTTTGTTGGCGTCCAGGCCGCCTCCGAGTGCCTTTTTGGGCGGCCGGGGAGGCTCCGAGTGCCTTTCGGGGTGGCCGGGCCGCCTCCGAGTGCCTTTCGGGGCGTCCGGGGAGGCTCCGAGTGCCTTTTGGGGTGGACGGGGAGGCTCCGAGTGCCTTTTGGGGCGGCCAAGCTGCCTCCGAGTGCCTTTCGAGGTGGCCGGGCAGGCTCCGAGTGCCTTTTGGGGTGGCCAGGCTGCCTCCGAGTGCCTTTCGGGGAGGCCGGGCAGGCTCCGAGTGCCTTTCGGGGCGTCCGGGGAGGCTCCGAGTGCCTTTCGTGGTGGCCGGGCCGCGTCCGAGTGCCTTTCGGGGCAGTCGGGGAGGCTCCGAGTGACTTTCAGGGCGGCTGGGGAGGCTCCGAGTGCCTTTTGGGGCGGCCGGGGAGGCTCCGAGTGCCTTTTGGGGCGGACGGGGAGGCTCCGAGTGCCTTTCGGGGCGGCCGGGGAGGCTCCGAGTGCCTTTCGGGGCGGCCGGGGAGGCTCCGAGTGCCTTTCTAGGTGTACAGGGAGGCTCCGAGTGCCTTTCGGGGCAGCTGGGGAGGCTCCGAGTGCCTTTTGGGGCGGCCGGGCCGCCTCCGAGTGCCTTTCGGGGTGGCCGGGGAGGCTCTGAGTGCCTTTCGGGGTGGCCGGGGAGGCTCCGAGTGCCTTTTGGGGTGGCCGGGGAGGCTCCGAGTGTCTTTCAGGGTGGCCGGGCCGCCTCCGAGTGCCTTTCGGAGTGGCCGGGCAGGCTCTGAGTGCCTTTCGGGGCGTCGGGCTGGCTCCGAGTGCCTTTTGGGGCGGCCGGGGAGGCTCCGAGTGCCTTTTGGGGCTGCCGGGCAGGCTCCGAGTGCCTTTCGGGGTGGCCGGGCCGCCTCCGAGTGCCTTTCGGGGAGGCCGGGGAGGCTCCGAGTGCCTTTTGGGGTGGCCGGGGAGGCTCCGAGTGCCTTTCGTGGTGGCCGGGCCGCCTCTGAGTGCCTTTCGGGGCGGCCGGGGAGGCTCCGAGTGCCTTTCGGGGCGGCCGAGCTACCTCCGAGTGCCTTTCGGGGCGACCAGGCTGCCTTCGAGTGTCTTTCGGGGTGGCCGGGCCGCCTCCGAGTGCCTTTTGGGGCGGTCGGGGAGGCTCCGAGTGCCTTTCGGGTAGGGCGGGCCGCCTCCAAGTGCCTTTCGGGGCGGCCGGGGAGGCTCCGAGTGCCTTTCGGGGCGGCCGGGGAGGCTCCGAGTGCCTTTCGGGGAGGCCGGGCAGGCTCCGAGTGCCTTTCGGGGCGGCCGGGGAGGCTCCGAGTGCCTTTCGGGTAGGGCGGGCCGCCTCCAAGTGCCTTTCGGGGCGGCCGGGGAGGCTCCGAGTGCCTTTCGGGGCGGCCGGGGAGGCTCCGATTGCCTTTTGGGGCGGCCGGGGCGCCTCCGAGTGCCTTTTGGAGTGGCCGGGGAGGCTCTGAGTGCCTTTTGGGGAGGCCGGGGAGGCTCCGAGTGCCTTTCGGGGCGGCCGGGCAGACTCCGAGTGCCTTTCGGGGCGGCCGGGCAGACTCCGAGTGCCTTTCGGGGCGGTCGGGGAGGCTCCGAGTGCCTTTTGGGGCGGCCGGGGAGGCTCCGAGTGCCTTTCGGGTTGGCCGGGGAGGCTCCGAGTGCCTTTTTGGGCGGCCGGGCAGGCTCCGAGTGCCTTTCGGTGTGGTCGGGCCGCCTCCGAGTGCCTTTCGGGGCAGTCGGGGAGGCTCCGAGTGCCTTTCGGGGCGGCCGGGGAGGCTCCGAGTGCCTTTTGGGGCGGCCGGGGAAGCTCCGAGTGCCTTTCTAGGTGTACAGGGAGGCTCCGAGTGCCTTTCGGGGCAGCTGGGGAGGCTCCGAGTGCCTTTCGGGGCGGCCGGGCCGCCTCCGAGTGCCTTTCAGGGAGGCCGGGGAGGCTCCGAGTGCCTTTCATGGCGGCCGGGCCGCCTCCGAGTGCCTTTCGGGGAGGCCGGGGAGGCTCCGAGTGCCTTTTGGGGCGGCCGGGGAGGCTCCGAGTGCCTTTCGGGGCGGACGGGGAGGCTCCGAGTGCCTTTTGGGGTGGACGGGGAGGCTCCGAGTGCCTTTTGGGGCGGCCAAGCTGCCTCCGAGTGCCTTTCGAGGTGGCCGGGCAGGCTCCGAGTGCCTTTCGGGGTGGCCAAGCTGCCTCCGAGTGCCTTTCAGGGAGGCCAGGCAGGCTCCGAGTGCCTTTCAGGGCGGCCGGGGAGGCTCCGAGTGCCTTTCGGGGTGGCCGGGCCGCCTCCGAGTGCCTTTCGGGGCGGTCGGGGAGGTTCCGAGTGCCTTTCGGGGTGGCCGGGCTGCCTCCGAGTGCCTTTCGGGGCGGCCGGGGAGGCTCCGAGTGCCTTTTGGGGCGGCCGGGGAGGCTCCGAGTGCCTTTCGGGGCGTCCGGGCAGGCTCCGAGTGCCTTTCGGGGCGGCCGGGGAGGCTCCGAGTGCCTTTCGGGGTGGCCGGGGAGGCTCCGAGTGCCTTTCGGGGCAGCCGGGGAGGCTCCGAGTGCCTTTCGGGGTGGCCAGGCTGCCTCCGAGTGCCTTTCGGTGAGGCCGGGGAGGCTCCGAGTGCCTTTCGGGGCGGTCGGGGAGGCTCCGAGTGCCTTTCGGGGTGGCCGGGCCGCCTCCGAGTGCCTTTTAGGGCGGCCGGGGAGACTCCGAGTGCCTTTTTGGGTGGCCGGGGAGGCTCCGAGTGCCTTTTGGGGCGGCCGGGGAGGCTCCGAGTGCCTTTCGGGGCGGCCGAGCTACCTCCGAGTGCCTTTCGGGGCGACCAGGCTGCCTTCGAGTGTCTTTCGGGGTGGCCGGGCCGCCTCCGAGTGCCTTTTGGGGTGGCCGGGGAGGCTCCGAGTGCCTTTCGGGGCGGCCGGGCCGCCTCCAAGTGCCTTTTGGGGCGGCCGGGGAGGCTCCGAGTGCCTTTCGGGGCGGCCGGGCCGCCTCCAAGTGCCTTTCGGGGTGGCCGGGGAGGCTCCGAGTGCCTTTCGGGGTGGCCGGGCCGCCTCCGAGTGCCTTTCGGGGTGGCCAGGGAGGCTCCGAGTGCCTTTTGGGGTGGCTGGGCAGGCTCCGAGTGCCTTTCGGTGAGGCCGGGGAGGCTCCGAGTGCCTTTAAGGGAGGCCGGGCAGGCTCCGAGTGCCTTTCGGGGCGGCCGGGGAGGCTCCGAGTGCCTTTCGGTTTGGCCGGGGAGGCTCCGAGTGCCTTTCAGGGTGGCCGGGGAGGCTCCGAGTGCCTTTCGGGGTGGCCGGGGAGGCTCCGAGTGCCTTTTGGGGCAGCCGGGGAGGCTCCGAGTGCCTTTCGGGGCAGCCAGGCTGCCTCCGAGTACCTTTCGGGTGAGGCCGGGGAGGCTCCGAGTGCCTTTCGGGGCGGTCGGGGAGGCTGCGAGTGCCTTTTGGGGTGGCCGGGCCGCCTCCGAGTGCCTTTTGGGTTGGCCGGGGAGGCTCCGAGTGCCTTTCGGGGTGGCCGGGGAGGCTCCGAGTGCCTTTCGGGGTGGCCGGGCCGCCTCCGAGTGCCTTTTAGGGCGGCCGGGGAGACTCCGAGTGCCTTTCGGGGTGGCCGGGGAGGCTCCGAGTGCCTTTCGGGACGGCCGGGGAGGCTCCGAGTGCCTTACGGGGTGGTCGGGGTGTCTCCGAGTGCCTTTCGGGGCGGCCGGGGAGGCTCCGAGTGCCTTCCGGGGCTGCCGAGCTACCTCCGAGTGCCTTTCGGGGCGACCAGGCTGCCTTCGAGTGTCTTTCGGGGCGGCCAGGCTGCCTCCGAGTGCCTTTCGGGGCGTCCGGGGACGCTCCGAGTGCCTTTCGGGGAGGCCGGGGAGGCTCCGAGTGCCTTTCGGGGTGGCCGGGCCGCCTCCGAGTGCCTTTCGGGGCGGCCGGGGAGGCTGCGAGTGCCTTTCGGGGTGGCCGGGGAGGCTCCGAGTGCCTTTTGGGGTGGCCGGGCCGCCTCCGAGTGCCTTTTAGGGCGGCCGGGGAGACTCCGAGTGCCTTTCGGGGTGGCCGGGGAGGCTCCGAGTGCCTTTCGGGGTGGCCGGGGAGGCTCCGAGTGCCTTTCGGGGCAACCGGGCAGGCTCTGAGTGCCTTTCGGGGCGGTCGGGCCGCCTCCGAGTGCCTTTCGGGGTGGACGGGGAGGCTCCGAGTGCCTTTTGGGGCAGCTGGACCGCCTCCGAGTGCCTTTGTGGGAGGCCGGGCAGGCTCCGAGTGCCTTTTGGGGTGGCCGAGCTGCCTCCGAGTGCCTTTCGGGGAGGCCGGGCAGGCTCCGAGTGCCTTTCGGGGTGGCCAGGGAGGCTCCGAGTGCCTTTTGGGGCGGCTGGGGAGGCTCCGAGTGCCTTTTGGGGTGGCCGGGGAGGCTCCGAGTGCCTTTCGGGGTGGCCGGGGAGGCTCCGAGTGCCTTTCGGGGAGGCCGGGCCGCCTCCGAGTGCCTTTTGGGGCGGCCGGGGAGGCTCCGAGTGCCTTTCGGGGTGGCCGGGCCGCCTCCGAGTGCCTTTCGGGGAGGCCGGACAGGCTCCGAGTGCCTTTCGGGGCGGTCGGGGAGGCTCCGAGTGCCTTTTGGGGTGGCCGGGCCGCCTCCGAGTGCCTTTCGGGGTGGCCGGGGAGGCTCCGAGTGCCTTTTGGGGTGGCCCGGCCGCCTCCGAGTGCCTTTCGGGGTGGCCGGGGAAGCTCCGAGTGCCCTTTGGGGAAGCTGGACCGCCTCCGAGTGCCTTTGTGGGAGGCCGGGCAGGCTCCGAGTGCCTTTTGGGGTGGCCGAGCTGCCTCCGAGTGCCTTTCGGGGAGGCCGGGCAGGCTCCGAGTGCCTTTCGGGGCGGCCGGGGAGGCTCCGAGTGCCTTTTGGTTAGGGTGGACCGCCTCCAAGTGCCTTTCGGGGCGGCCGGGGAGGCTCCGAGTGCCTTTGTGGGCGGCCCGGAAGGCTCCGAGTGCCTTTCGTGGTGGCCAGGGAGGCTCCGAGTGCCTTTCGGGGCGGTCGGGGAGGCTCCGAGTGCCTTTTGGGGTGGTCGGGCAGGCTCCGAGTGCCTTTCGGGGTGGCCGGGGAGGCTCCAAGTGCCTTTTGGGGTGGCCAGGCTGCCTCCCAGTGCCTTTCGGGGAGGCCGGGCTGCCTCCGAGTGCCTTTTGGGGAGTCTGGGGAGGCTCCGAGTGCCTTTTGGGGTGGCCGGGGAGACTCCGAGTGCCTTTCAGGGTGGCCGGCCAGGCTCCGAGTGCCTTTTGGGGTGGCCGGGCAGGCTCCGAGTGCCTTTTGGGGCAGCCGGGCAGGCTCCGAGTGCCTTTCGGGGTGGCCGGGGAGGCTCCGAGTGCCTTTTGGGGCGGCCGGGCAGGCTCCGAGTGCCTTTTGGGGTGGCCGGGCGGCCTCCGAGTGCCTTTCGGGGCGGTCGGGGAGGTTCCGAGTGCCTTTCGGGGTGGCCGGGCCGCCTCCGAGTGCCTTTTGGGGCGGCCGGGGAGGCTCCGAGTGCCTTTCGGGGTGGCCGGGAAGGCTCCGAGTGCCTTTTGGGGTGGCCGGGCCGCCTCCGAGTGCCTTTTGGGGCGGCCGGGCAGGTTCTGAGTGCCTTTCGGGGAGGCCGAGATAACTTCGAGTGCCTTTCAGGGCGGCCAGGCTGCCTCCGAGTGCCTTTCGGGGAGGCCGGGGAGGCTCCGAGTGCCTTTGGGGGCGGCGGGGAAGGCTCCGAGTGCCTTTCGGAGTGGCCGGGGAGGCTCCGAGTGCCTTTCGGGGAGGCTGGGGAGGCTGCGAGTGCCTTTCGGGGTGGCCGGGTCGCCTCCGAGTGCCTTTCGGGGCGGCCGGGGAGGCTCCGAGTGCCTTTTGGGGCGGCCGGGGAGGCTCCGAGTGCCTTTCGGGGCGGCCGGGGAGGCTCCGAGTGCCTTTCGGGGTGGCCGGGCCGCCTCGAAGTGCCTTTAGGGGCGGCCGGCGAGGCTCCGAGTGCCTTTCGGGAAGGCCAGGCTGCCTCCGAGTGCCTTTCGGGGCGTCCGGGGACGCTCCGAGTGCCTTTCGGGGTGGCCGGGGAGGCTCCGAGTGCCTTTCGGGGTGGCCAGGGAGGCTCCGAGTGCCTTTTGGGGTGGCCGGGCTGGCTCCGAGTGCCTTTCGGTGAGGCCGGGGAGGCTCCGAGTGCCTTTTGGGGCGGCCGGGGAGGCACCGAGTGCCTTTCAGGGCGGTCGGGGAGGCTCCGAGTGCCTTTCGGGGTGGCCGGGTCGCTTCCGAGTGCCTTTCCGGGAGGCCGGGGAGGCTCCGAGTGCCTTTCGGTTTGGCCGGGGAGGCTCCGAGTGCCTTTCAGGGCGGCCCGGCCGCCTCCGAGTGCCTTTTGGGGCGGTCGGGGAGGCTCCGAGTGCCTTTCGGGGTGGCCAGGGAGGCTCCGAGTGCCTTTCGGGGCGGCCGGGGAGGCTCCGAGTGCCTTTCGGGGCGTCTGCGGAGGCTCCTATTTCCTTTCGGGGCAGCCGGGGAGGCTCCGAGTGCCTTTCGGGGCGGTCGGGGAGGCTCCGAGTGCCTTTCGAGGAGGCCGGGCGGCCTCCGAGTGCCTTTTAGGGCGGCCGGGGAGACTCCGAGTGCCTTTCGGGGCGGCCGGGGAGGCTCCGAGTGCCTTTCTGAGAGGCCGGGGAGGCTCCGAGTGCCTTTCGGGGCGGCCGGGCAGGCTCCGAGTGCCTTTGTTGGCGTCCAGGCCGCCTCCGAGTGCCTTTTTGGGCGGCCGGGGGGGCTCCGAGTGCCTTTCGGGGTGGCCGGGCCGCCTCCGAGTGCCTTTCGGGGCGTCCGGGGAGGCTCCGAGTGCCTTTTGGGGTGGACGGGGAGGCTCCGAGTGCCTTTTGGGGCGGCCAAGCTGCCTCCAAGTGCCTTTCGAGGTGGCCGGGCAGGCTCCGAGTGCCTTTTGGGGTGGCCAGGCTGCCTCCGAGTGCCTTTCGGGGAGGCCGGGCAGGCTCCGAGTGCCTTTCGGGGCGGCCGGGGAGGCTCCGAGTGCCTTTCGTGGTGGCCGGGCCGCGTCCGAGTGCCTTTCGGGGCAGTCGGGGAGGCTCCGAGTGCCTTTCAGGGCCGCTGGGGAGGCTCCGAGTGCCTTTCAGGGCGGCCGGGGAGGCTCCGAGTGCCTTTCGGGGCGGACGGGGAGGCTCTGAGTGCCTTTCGGGGTGGCCGGGGAGGCTCCGAGTGCCTTTCGGGGCGGCCGGGCCGCCTCCGAGTGCCTTTCTAGGTGTACAGGGAGGCTCCGAGTGCCTTTCGGGGCAGCTGGGGAGGCTCCGAGTGCCTTTTGGGGCGGCCGGGCCGCCTCCGAGTGCCTTTCGGGGTGGCCGGGGAGGCTCTGAGTGCCTTTCGGGGTGGCCGGGGAGGCTCCGAGTGCCTTTTGGGGTGGCCGGGGAGGCTCCGAGTGTCTTTCAGGGTGGCCGGGCCGCCTCCGAGTGCCTTTCGGAGTGGCCGGGCAGGCTCTGAGTGCCTTTCGGGGCGTCGGGCTGGCTCCGAGTGCCTTTTGGGGCGGCCGGGGAGGCTCCGAGTGCCTTTTGGGGCTGCCGGGCAGGCTCCGAGTGCCTTTCGAGGTGGCCGGGCAGGCTCCGAGTGCCTTTTGGGGTGGCCGAGCTGCCTCCGAGTGCCTTTCGGGGAGGCCGTGCAGGCTCTTAGTGCCTTTCGGGGTGGCCAGGGAGGCTCCGAGTGCCTTTTGGGGTGGCCGGGGAGGCTCCGAGTGCCTTTCGGGGCGGTCGGGGAGGCTCCGAGTGCCTTTCGGGGTGGCCGGGTCGCTTCCGAGTGCCTTTCCGGGAGGCCGGGGAGGCTCCGAGTGCCTTTCGGTTTGGCCGGGGAGGCTCCGAGTGCCTTTCAGGGCGGCCCGGCCGCCTCCGAGTGCCTTTTGGGGCGGTCGGGGAGGCTCCGAGTGCCTTTCGGGGTGGCCAGGGAGGCTCCGAGTGCCTTTCGGGGCGGCCGGGGAGGCTCCGAGTGCCTTTCGGGGCGTCTGCGGAGGCTCCTATTTCCTTTCGGGGCGGCCGGGGAGGCTCCGAGTGCCTTTTGGGGCGGTCGGGGAGGCTCCGAGTGCCTTTCGGGGAGGCCGGGCGGCCTCCGAGTGCCTTTGTTGACGGCCAGGGAGGCTCCGAGTGCCTTTGTGGGCGGCCGGGGAGGCTCCGAGTGCCTTTCGGGGCGGCCGGGGAGGCTCCGAGTGCCTTTCGGGGCGGCCGGGGAGGCTCCGAGTGCCTTTGTTGGCGTCCAGGCCACCTCCGAGTGCCTTTTTGGGCGGCCGGGGAGGCTCCGAGTGCCTTTCGGGGTGGCCGGGCCGCCTCCGAGTGCCTTTCGGGGCGTCCGGGGAGGCTCCGAGTGCCTTTTGGGGTGGACGGGGAGGCTCCGAGTGCCTTTTTGGGCGGCCGGGCCGCCTCCGAGTGCCTTTCGAGGTGGCCGGGCAGGCTCCGAGTGCCTTTTGGGGTGGCCGAGCTGCCTCCGAGTGCCTTTCGGGGAGGCCGGGCAGGCTCCGAGTGCCTTTCGGGGCGGCCGGGGAGGCTCCGAGTGCCTTTCGTGGTGGCCGGGCCGCGTCCGAGTGCCTTTCGGGGCCGTCGGGGAGGCTCCGAGTGCCTTTCAGGGCGGCTGGGGAGGCTCCGAGTGCCTTTCGGGGCGGCCGGGCAGGCTCCGAGTGCCTTTCGGGGCGGTCGGGGAGGCTCTGAGTGCCTTTCGGGGTGGCCGGGGAGGCTCCGAGTGCCTTTCGGGGCGGCCGGGGAGGCTCTGAGTGCCTTTCGGGGTGGTCGGGGTGTCTCCGAGTGCCTTTCGGGGCAGCTGGGGATGCTCCGAGTGCCTTTTGGGGCGGCCGGGCCGCCTCTGAGTGCCTTTCGGGGTGGCCGGGGAGGCTCTGAGTGCCTTTCGGGGTGGCCGGGGAGGCTCCGAGTGCCTTTTTGGGTGGCCGGGGAGGCTCCGAGTGTCTTTCGGGGTGGCCGGGCCGCCTCCGAGTGCCTTTCGGAGTGGCCGGGCAGGCTCTGAGTGCCTTTCGGGGCGTCGGGCTGGCTCCGAGTGCGTTTCGGGGCGGCCGGGCAGGCTCCGAGTGCCTTTGTGGGATGCCGGGCAGGCTCCGAGTGCCTTTCGGGGTGGCCGGGCAGGCTCCGAGTGCCTTTCGGGGAGGCCGGGGAGGCTCCGAGTGCCTTTTTGGGTGGCCGGGGAGGCTCCGAGTGCCTTTTGGGGTGGCCGGGCCGCCTCCAAGTGCCTTTCGGGGTGGCCGGGGAGGCTCCGAGTGCCTTTCGGGGTGGCCGGGCAGGCTCCGAGTGCCTTTTGGGGTGGCCGGGCAGGCTCCGAGTGCCTTTCGGGGCAGCCGGGGAGGCTCCGAGTGCCTTTTGGGTCGGCCGGGGAGGCTCCGAGTGCCTTTCAGGGAGGCCGGGCAGGCTCTGAGTGCCTTTTGGGGCGGCCGGGGAGGCTCCGAGTGCCTTTCGGGTAGGGTGGGCCTCCTCCAAGTGCCTTTTGGGGCGGCCGGGGAGGCTCCGAGTGCCTTTTGGGGCGGCCGGGGAGGCTCCGAGTGCCTTTTGGGTCGGCCGGGGAGGCTCCGATTGCCTTTTGGGGCGGCCGGGGCGCCTCCGAGTGCCTTTCGGAGTGGCCGGGGAGGCTCTGAGTGCCTTTTGGGGAGGCCGGGCTGGCTCCGAGTGCCTTTCGGGGTGGCCGGGCAGGCTCCGAGTGCCTTTTGGGGCGGCCGGGCAGGTTGCGAGTGCCTTTCGGGGCGGTCGGGGAGGCTCCGAGTGCCTTTTGGGGCGGCCGGGGAGGCTCCGAGTGCCTTTCGGGGTGGCCGGGGAGGCTCCGAGTGCCTTTTTGGGCTGCCCGGCAGGCTCCGAGTGCCTTTCGGGGTGGCCGGGCCGCCTCCGAGTGCCTTTCGGGGCAGTCGGGGAGGCTCTGAGTGCCTTTTGGGGAGGCCGGGGAGGCACCGAGTGCCTTTTGGGGCGGCCGGGGAGGCTCCGAGTGCCTTTCTAGGTGTACAGGGAGGCTCCGAGTGCCTTTCGGGGCAGCTGGGGAGGCTCCGAGTGCCTTTCGGGGCAGCCGGGCCGCCTCCGAGTGCCTTTCAGGGAGGCCGGGGAGGCTCCGAGTGCCTTTCATGGCGGCCGGGCCGCCTCCGAGTGCCTTTCGGGGAGGCCGGGGAGGCTCCGAGTGCCTTTTGGGGCGGCCGGGGAGGCTCCGAGTGCCTTTCGGGGTGGACGGGGAGGCTCCGAGTGCCTTTTGGGGCGGCCAAGCTGCCTCCGAGTGCCTTTCGAGGTGGCCGGGCAGGCTCCGAGTGCCTTTCAGGGTGGCCGAGCTGCCTCCGAGTGCCTTTCAGGGAGGCCGGGCAGGCTCCGAGTGCCTTTCGGGGCAGCTGGGGAGGCTCCGAGTGCCTTTCGGGGCAGCCGGGCCGCCTCCGAGTGCCTTTCAGGGAGGCCGGGCCGCCTCCGAGTGCCTTTCATGGCGGCCGGGCCGCCTCCGAGTGCCTTTCGGGGAGGCCGGGGAGGCTCCGAGTGCCTTTTGGGGCGGCCGGGGAGGCTCCGAGTGCCTTTTCGGGTGGCCGGGGAGGCTCCGAGTGCCTTTTGGGGCGGCCAAGCTGCCTCCGAGTGCCTTTCGAGGGGGCCAGGGAGGCTCCGAGTGCCTTTTGTGGTGGCCGGGCTGCCTCCGAGTGCCTTTTGGGGCGGCCGGGGAGGCTCCGAGTGCCTTTCGGGGCGGCCAGGGAGGCTCCGAGTGCCTTTTGGGGTGGCCGGGGAGGCTCCGAGTGCCTTTTGGGGCGGCCAAGCTGCCTCCGATTGCCTTTCGAGGTGGCCGGGCAGGCTCCGAGTGCCTTTCGGGGTGGCCGGGCTGCCTCCGAGTGCCTTTTGGGGCGGCCGGGGAGGCTCCGAGTGCCTTTTGGGGCGGTCGGGGAGGCTCCGAGTGCCTTTGGGGGCGTCCGGGCAGGCTCCGAGTGCCTTTCGGGGCGGCCGGGGAGGCTCCGAGTGCCTTTCGGGGCGGTCGGGGAGGCTCCGAGTGCCTTTCGGGGTGGCCGGGCCGCCTCCGAGTGCCTTTTAGGGCGGCCGGGGAGACTCCGAGTGCCTTTTGGGGAGTCTGGGGAGGCTCCGAGTGCCTTTCGGGGTGGCCGGGGAGGCTCCGAGTGCCTTTCGGGGCGGTCGGGGAGGCTCCGAGTGCCTTTCGGGGTGGCCGGGCCGCCTCCGAGTGCCTTTTAGTGCGGCCGGGGAGGTTCCGAGTGTCTTTGTGGGCGGCCGGGGAGGCTCCGAGTGCCTTTTGGGGCGGCCGGGGAGGCTCCGAGTGCCTTTCGGGGCGGCCGGGCAGGCTCCGAGTGCCTTTGTTGGCGTCCAGGCCGCCTCCGAGTGCCTTTTTGGGCGGCCGGGCAGGCTCCGAGTGCCTTTCGGGGTGGCCGGGCCGCCTCCGAGTGCCTTTCGGGGCGTCCGGGGAGGCTCCGAGTGCCTTTTGGGGTGGACGGGGAGGCTCCGAGTGCCTTTTGGGGCGGTCAAGCTGCCTCCGAGTGCCTTTCGAGGTGGCCGGGCAGGCTCCGAGTGCCTTTCGGGGAGGCCGAGCTGCCTCCGAGTGCCTTTGGGGGCGTCCGGGCAGGTTCCGAGTGCCTTTTGGGGTGGCCAGGGAGGCTCTGAGTGCCTTTCGGGGAGGCCGGGGAGGCTCCGAGTGCCTTTCGGGGAGGCCAGGGAGGCTCCGAGTGTCTTTTGGGGTGGCCGGTGAGGCTCCGAGTGCCTTTGTGGGTGGCCAGGCAGGCTCCGAGTGCCTTTCGGGGTGGCCGGGGAGGCTCCGAGTGCCTTTCGGGGTGGTCGGGGTGTCTCCGAGTGCCTTTTGGGGAGTCTGCGGAGGCTCCGAGTGCCTTTTGGGGAGGCCGGGCCGCCTCCGAGTGCCTTTTGGGACGGCCGGGGAGGCTCCGAGTGCCTTTTGGGGTGGCCGGGGAGGCTCCGAGTGCCTTTTGGGGTGGCCGGGGTGTCTCCGAGTGCCTTTTGGGGCGGCCGGGCAGGCTCCGAGTGCCTTTCGGGGTGGCCGGGGAGGCTCCAAGTGCCTTTTGGCGAGGCCGGGCAGGCTCCGAGTGCCTTTCGGGGCGTCCGGGCAGGCTCCGAGTGCCTTTCGGGGTGGCCAGGCCGCCTCCAAGTGCCTTTCGGGACGGCCGAGAAGGCTCCGAGTGCCTTTCGGGGCGGCCGGGTCGCCTCCGAGTGCCTTTCGGGGAGGCCGGGGAGGCTCCGAGTGCCTTTTGGGTCGGCCGGGGAGGCTCCGAGTGCCTTTCGGGGAGGCCGGGGAGGCTCCGAGTGCCTTTTGGGGCGGCCGGGGAGGCTCCGAGTGCCTTTCGGGGTGGCCGTTGATGCTCCGAGTGCCTTTGTGGGAGGACGGGCAGGCTCCGAGTGCCTTTCGGGGCGGCCGGGTCGCCTCCGAGTGCCTTTCGGGGTGGCCGGGGAGGCTCCGAGTGCCTTTCGGGGCGGCCGGGCCGCCTCCAAGTGCCTTTTGGGGCGGCCGGGGAGGCTCCGAGTGCCTTTTGTGGCGGCCGGGCCACCTCCGAGTGCCTTTCGGGGCGGCCAGGCCGCCTCCGAGTGCCTTTCGGGGTGGCCGGGCAGGCTCCGAGTGCCTTTCGGGGCGTCCGGGGAGGCTCCGAGTGCCTTTGGGGGCGGCGGGGGAGGCTCCGAGTGCCTTTCGGGGTGGCCAGGGAGGCTCCGAGTGCCTTTCGGGGAGGCTGGGGAGGCTCCGAGTGCCTTTCGGGGCGGCCGGGGAGGCTCCGAGTGCCTTTCGGGGTGGCCGGGCCGCCTCGAAGTGCCTTTTGGGGTGGCCGGGGAGGCTCCGAGTGCCTTTCGGGAAGGCCAGGCTGACTCCGAGTGCCTTTCGGGGCGTCCGGGCAGGCTCCGAGTGCCTTTCGAGGTGGCCGGGCAGGCTCCGAGTGCCTTTTGGGGTGGCCGAGCTGCCTCCGAGTGCCTTTCGGGGAGGCCGTGCAGGCTTCGAGTGCCTTTCGGGGTGGCCGGGGAGGCTCCGAGTGCCTTTTGGGGTGGCCGGGCAGGCTCCGAGTGCCTTTCGGTGAGGCCGGTGAGGCTCCGAGTGCCTTTTGGGGAGGCCGGGGAGGCACCGAGTGCCTTTCGGGGCGGTCGGGGAGGCTCCGAGTGCCTTTCGGGGTGGCCGGGTCGCTTCCGAGTGCCTTTCCGGGAGGCCGGGGAGGCTCCGAGTGCCTTTCGGTTTGGCCGGGGAGGCTCCGAGTGCCTTTCAGGGCGTCCCGGCCGCCTCCGAGTGCCTTTTGGGGCGGTCGGGGAGGCTCCGAGTGCCTTTCGGGGTGGCCAGGGAGGCTCCGAGTGCCTTTCGGGGCGGCCGGGGAGGCTCCGAGTGCCTTTCGGGGCGTCTGCGGAGGCTCCTATTTCCTTTCGGGGCGGCCGGGGAGGCTCCGAGTGCCTTTTGGGGAGGCCGGGGAGGCTCCGAGTGCCTTTCGGGGAGGCCGGGCGGCCTCCGAGTGCCTTTGTTGACGGCCAGGGAGGCTCCGAGTGCCTTTGTGGGCGGCCGGGGAGGCTCCGAGTGCCTTTCGGTGCGTCCGGGGAGGCTCCGAGTGCCTTTCGGGGCGGCCGGGCAGGCTCCGAGTGCCTTTGTTGGCGTCCAGGCCGCCTCCGAGTGCCTTTTTGGGCGGCCGGGGAGGCTCCGAGTGCCTTTCGGGGTGGCCGGGCCGCCTCCGAGTGCCTTTCGGGGCGTCCGGGGAGGCTCCGAGTGCCTTTTGGGGTGGACGGGGAGGCTCCGAGTGCCTTTTGGGGCGGCCAAGCTGCCTCCGAGTGCCTTTCGAGGTGGCCGGGGAGGCTCCGAGTGCCTTTTGGGGTGGCCGAGGTGCCTCCGAGTGCCTTTCGGGGAGGCCGTGCAGGCTCCGAGTGCCTTTCGGGGTGGACGGGGAGGCTCCGAGTGCCTTTCGTGGTGGCCGGGCCGCGTCCGAGTGCCTTTCGGGGCAGTCGGGGAGGCTCCGAGTGCCTTTCAGGGCGGCTGGGGAGGCTCCGAGTGCCTTTCGGGGAGGCCATGCAGGCTCCGAGTGCCTTTCGGGGCGGACGGGGAGGCTCTGAGTGCCTTTCGGGGTGGCCGGGGAGGCTCCGAGTGCCTTTCGGGGCGGCCGGGCCGCCTCCGAGTGCCTTTCGGTGAGGCCGGGGAGGCTCTGAGTGCCTTTCGGGGTGGCCGGGGAGGCTCCGAGTGCCTTTTGGGGTGGCCGAGGAGGCTCCGAGTGTCTTTTGGGGTGGCCGGGCCGCCTCTGAGTGCCTTTCGGAGTGGCCGGGCAGGCTCTGAGTGCCTTTCGGGGCGTCGGGCTGGCTCCGAGTGCCTTTTGGGGCGGCCGGGGAGGCTCCGAGTGCCTTTTGGGGCTGCCGGGCAGGCTCCGAGTGCCTTTCGGGGTGGCCGGGCCGCCTCCGAGTGCCTTTTGGGGCGGCCGGGGAGGCTCCGAGTGCCTTTTGGGGTGGCCGGGGAGGCTCTGAGTGCCTTTCGGGGTGGTCGGGCAAGCTCCGAGAGCCTTTCGGGGCATCCGGGGAGGCTCCGAGTGCCTTTTGGGGTGGCCGGGCCGCCTCCGAGTGCCTTTCGGGGCGGCCGAGCTACCTCCGAGTGCCTTTCGGGGCGACCAGGCTGCCTTCGAGTATCTTTCAGGGTGGCCGGGCCGCCTCCGAGTGCCTTTCGGGGTGGCCGGGGAGGCTCCGAGTGCCTTTTGGGGTGGCCGGGCAGGCTCCGAGTGCCTTTTGGGGCGGTCGGGGAGGCTCCGAGTGCCTTTCGGGGTAGCCGGGGAGGCTCCGAGTGCCTTTTGGGTCGGCCGGGGAGGCTCCGAGTGCCTTTCGGGGAGGCCGGGCAGGCTCCGAGTGCCTTTTGGGTCGGCCGGGGAGGCTCCGAGTGCCTTTCGGGTAGGGCGGGCCGCCTCCAAGTGCCTTTCGGGGCGGCCGGGGAGGCTCCGAGTGCCTTTTGGGGCGGCCGGGGAGGCTCCGAGTGCCTTTCGTGGGGGCCGGGGCGCCTCCGAGTGCCTTTCGGAGTGGCCGGGGAGGCTCTGAGTGCCTTTTGGGGAGGCCGGGGAGGCTCCGAGTGCCTTTTGGGGTGGCCGGGGAGGCTCCGAGTGCCTTTTGGGGCGGCCGGGCAGACTCCGAGTGCCTTTCGGGGCGGTCGGGGAGGCTCCGAGTGCCTTTTGGGGCGGCCGGGGAGGCTCCGAGTGCCTTTCGGGGTGGCCGGGGAGCCTCCGAGTGCCTTTTTGGGCGGCCGGGCAGGCTCCGAGTGCCTTTCGGGGTGGCCAGGCCGCCTCCGAGTGCCTTTCGGGGCAGTCGGGGAGGCTCCGAGTGCCTTTCGGGGCGGCCGGGGAGGCTCCGAGTGCCTTTTGGGGCGGCCGGGCAGGCTCCGAGTGCCTTTCTAGGTGTACAGGGAGGCTCCGAGTGCCTTTCGGGGCAGCTGGGGAGGCTCCGAGTGCCTTTCGGGGAGGCCGGGCAGGCTCCGAGTGCCTTTCATGGCGGCCGGGCCGCCTCCGAGTGCCTTTCGGGGAGGCCGGGGAGGCTCCGAGTGCCTTTTGGGGCGGCCGGGGAGGCTCCGAGTGCCTTTTGAGGTGGACGGGGAGGCTCCGAGTGCCTTTCGGGGCGGTCGGGGAGGCTCCGAGTGCCTTTCGGGGTGGTCGGGGTGTCTCCGAGTGCCTTTCGGGGCAGCTGGGGATGCTCCGAGTGCCTTTTGGGGCGGCCGGGCCGCCTCCGAGTGCCTTTCGGGGTGGCCGGGGAGGCTCTGAGTGCCTTTCGGGGTGGCCGGGGAGGCTCCGAGTGCCTTTTTGGGTGGCCGGGGAGGCTCCGAGTGTCTTTCGGGGTGGCCGGGCCGCCTCCGAGTGCCTTTCGGAGTGGCCGGGCAGGCTCTGAGTGCCTTTCGGGGCGTCGGGCTGGCTCCGAGTGCGTTTCGGGGCGGCCGGGGAGGCTCCGAGTGCCTTTGTGGGCTGCCGGGCAGGCTCCGAGTGCCTTTCGGGGTGGCCGGGCAGGCTCCGAGTGCCTTTCGGGGAGGCCGGGGAGGCTCCGAGTGCCTTTTGGGGCGGTGGGGGAGGCTCCGAGTGCCTTTTGGGGTGGCCGGGCCGCCTCCAAGTGCCTTTCGGGGTGGCCGGGGAGGCTCCGAGTGCCTTTCGGGGTGGCCGGGCAGGCTCCGAGTGCCTTTTGGGGTGGCCGGGCAGGCTCCGAGTGCCTTTCGGGGCAGCCGGGGAGGCTCCGAGTGCCTTTTGGGTCGGCCGGGGAGGCTCCGAGTGCCTTTCAGGGAGGCCGGGCAGGCTCTGAGTGCCTTTTGGGGCGGCCGGGGAGGCTCCGAGTGCCTTTCGGGTAGGGTGGGCCTCCTCCAAGTGCCTTTTCGGGCGGCCGGGGAGGCTCCGAGTGCCTTTTGGGGCGGCCGGGGAGGCTCCGAGTGCCTTTTGGGTCGGCCGGGGAGGCTCCGATTGCCTTTTGGGGCGGCCGGGGCGCCTCCGAGTGCCTTTCGGAGTGGCCGGGGAGGCTCTGAGTGCCTTTTGGGGAGGCCGGGCTGGCTCCGAGTGCCTTTCGGGGTGGCCGGGGAGGCTCCGAGTGCCTTTTGGGGCGGCCGGGCAGACTCCGAGTGCCTTTTGGGGCGGTCGGGGAGGCTCCGAGTGCCTTTTGGGGCGGCCGGGGAGGCTGCGAGTGCCTTTCGGGGTGGCCGGGGAGGCTCCGAGTGCCTTTTTGGGCTGCCCGGCAGGCTCCGAGTGCCTTTCGGGGTGGCCGGGCCGCCTCCGAGTGCCTTTCGGGGCAGTCGGGGAGGCTCTGAGTGCCTTTTGGGGAGGCCGGGGAGGCACCGAGTGCCTTTTGGGGCGGCCGGGGAGGCTCCGAGTGCCTTTCTAGGTGTACAGGGAGGCTCCGAGTGCCTTTCGGGGCAGCTGGGGAGGCTCCGAGTGCCTTTCGGGGCAGCCGGGCCGCCTCCGAGTGCCTTTCAGGGAGGCCGGGGAGGCTCCGAGTGCCTTTCATGGCGGCCGGGCCGCCTCCGAGTGCCTTTCGGGGAGGCCGGGGAGGCTCCGAGTGCCTTTTGGGGCGGCCGGGGAGGCTCCGAGTGCCTTTCGGGGTGGACGGGGAGGCTCCGAGTGCCTTTTGGGGCGGCCAAGCTGCCTCCGAGTGCCTTTCGAGGTGGCCGGGCAGGCTCCGAGTGCCTTTCGGGGTGGCCGAGCTGCCTCCGAGTGCCTTTCAGGGAGGCCGGGCAGGCTCCGAGTGCCTTTCGGGGCAGCTGGGGAGGCTCCGAGTGCCTTTCGGGGCAGCCGGGCCGCCTCCGAGTGCCTTTCAGGGAGGCCGGGGAGGCTCCGAGTGCCTTTCATGGCGGCCGGGCCGCCTCCGAGTGCCTTTCGGGGAGGCCGGGGAGGCTCCGAGTGCCTTTTGGGGCGGCCGGGGAGGCTCCGAGTGCCTTTTCGGGTGGCCGGGGAGGCTCCGAGTGCCTTTTGGGGCGGCCAAGCTGCCTCCGAGTGCCTTTCGAGGGGGCCAGGGAGGCTCCGAGTGCCTTTTGTGGTGGCCGGGCTGCCTCCGAGTGCCTTTTGGGGCGGCCGGGGAGGCTCCGAGTGCCTTTCGGGGCGGCCAGGGAGGCTCCGAGTGCCTTTTGGGGTGGCCGGGGAGGCTCCGAGTGCCTTTTGGGGCGGCCAAGCTGCCTCCGATTGCCTTTCGAGGTGGCCGGGCAGGCTCCGAGTGCCTTTCGGGGTGGCCGGGCTGCCTCCGAGTGCCTTTTGGGGCGGCCGGGGAGGCTCCGAGTGCCTTTTGGGGCGGTCGGGGAGGCTCCGAGTGCCTTTGGGGGCGTCCGGGCAGGCTCCGAGTGCCTTTCGGGGCGGCCGGGGAGGCTCCGAGTGCCTTTCGGGGCGGTCGGGGAGGCTCCGAGTGCCTTTCGGGGTGGCCGGGCCGCCTCCGAGTGCCTTTTAGGGCGGCCGGGGAGACTCCGAGTGCCTTTTGGGGAGTCTGGGGAGGCTCCGAGTGCCTTTCGGGGTGGCCGGGCCGCCTCCGAGTGCCTTTCGGGGCGGTCGGGGAGGCTCCGAGTGCCTTTCGGGGTGGCCGGGCCGCCTCCGAGTGCCTTTTAGGGCGGCCGGGGAGGTTCCGAGTGTCTTTGTGGGCGGCCGGGGAGGCTCCGAGTGCCTTTCGGGGCGGCCGGGGAGGCTCCGAGTGCCTTTCGGGGCGGCCGGGCAGGCTCCGAGTGCCTTTGTTGGCGTCCAGGCCGCCTCCGAGTGCCTTTTTGGGCGGCCGGGCAGGCTCCGAGTGCCTTTCGGGGTGGCCGGGCCGCCTCCGAGTGCCTTTCGGGGCGTCCGGGGAGGCTCCGAGTGCCTTTTGGGGTGGACGGGGAGGCTCCGAGTGCCTTTTGGGGCGGTCAAGCTGCCTCCGAGTGCCTTTCGAGGTGGCCGGGCAGGCTCCGAGTGCCTTTCGGGGAGGCCGAGCTGCCTCCGAGTGCCTTTGGGGGCGTCCGGGCAGGTTCCGAGTGCCTTTTGGGGTGGCCAGGGAGGCTCTGAGTGCCTTTCGGGGAGGCCGGGGAGGCTCCGAGTGCCTTTCGGGGAGGCCAGGGAGGCTCCGAGTGTCTTTTGGGGTGTCCGGTGAGGCTCCGAGTGCCTTTGTGGGTGGCCAGGCAGGCTCCGAGTGCCTTTCGGGGTGGCCGGGGAGGCTCCGAGTGCCTTTCGGGGTGGTCGGGGTGTCTCCGAGTGCCTTTTGGGGAGTCTGCGGAGGCTCCGAGTGCCTTTTGGGGAGGCCGGGCCGCCTCCGAGTGCCTTTTGGGGTGGCCGGGGAGGCTCCGAGTGCCTTTTGGGGTGGCCGGGCTGGCTCCGAGTGCCTTTTGGGGTGGCCGGGGTGTCTCCGAGTGCCTTTTGGGGCGGCCGGGCAGGCTCCGAGTGCCTTTTGGGGCGGTCGGGGAGGCTCCAAGTGCCTTTTGGCGAGGCCGGGCAGGCTCCGAGTGCCTTTCGGGGCGTCCGGGCAGGCTCCGAGTGCCTTTCGGGGTGGCCAGGCCGCCTCCAAGTGCCTTTCGGGACGGCCGAGAAGGCTCCGAGTGCCTTTCGGGGCGGCCGGGTCGCCTCCGAGTGCCTTTCGGGGAGGCCGGGGAGGCTCCGAGTGCCTTTTGGGTCGGCCGGGGAGGCTCCGAGTGCCTTTCGGGGAGGCCGGGGAGGCTCCGAGTGCCTTTTGGGGCGGCCGGGGAGGCTCCGAGTGCCTTTCGGGGTGGCCGGGGATGCTCCGAGTGCCTTTGTGGGAGGACGGGCAGGCTCCGAGTGCCTTTCGGGGCGGCCGGGCCGCCTCCGAGTGCCTTTCGGGGTGGCCGGGGAGGCTCCGAGTGCCTTTCGGGGCGGCCGGGCCGCCTCCAAGTGCCTTTTGGGGCGGCCGGGGAGGCTCCGAGTGCCTTTTGTGGCGGCCGGGCCACCTCCGAGTGCCTTTCGGGGCGGCCAGGCCGCCTCCGAGTGCCTTTCGGGGTGGCCGGGCAGGCTCCGAGTGCCTTTCGGGGAGGCCGGGGAGGCTCCGAGTGCCTTTGGGGGCGGCGGGGGAGGCTCCGAGTGCCTTTCGGGGTGGCCAGGGAGGCTCCGAGTGCCTTTCGGGGAGGCTGGGGAGGCTCCGAGTGCCTTTCGGGGCGGCCGGGGAGGCTCCGAGTGCCTTTCGGGGTGGCCGGGCCGCCTCGAAGTGCCTTTTGGGGTGGCCGGGGAGGCTCCGAGTGCCTTTCGGGAAGGCCAGGCTGACTCCGAGTGCCTTTCGGGGCGTCCGGGCAGGCTCCGAGTGCCTTTCGAGGTGGCCGGGCAGGCTCCGAGTGCCTTTTGGGGTGGCCGAGCTGCCTCCGAGTGCCTTTCGGGGAGGCCGTGCAGGCTTCGAGTGCCTTTCGGGGTGGCCGGGGAGGCTCCGAGTGCCTTTTGGGGTGGCCGGGCAGGCTCCGAGTGCCTTTCGGTGAGGCCGGGGAGGCTCCGAGTGCCTTTTGGGGAGGCCGGGGAGGCACCGAGTGCCTTTCGGGGCGGTCGGGGAGGCTCCGAGTGCCTTTCGGGGTGGCCGGGTCGCTTCCGAGTGCCTTTCCGGGAGGCCGGGGAGGCTCCGAGTGCCTTTCGGTTTGGCCGGGGAGGCTCCGAGTGCCTTTCAGGGCGTCCCGGCCGCCTCCGAGTGCCTTTTGGGGCGGTCGGGGAGGCTCCGAGTGCCTTTCGGGGTGGCCAGGGAGGCTCCGAGTGCCTTTCGGGGCGGCCGGGGAGGCTCCGAGTGCCTTTCGGGGCGTCTGCGGAGGCTCCTATTTCCTTTCGGGGCGGCCGGGGAGGCTCCGAGTGCCTTTTGGGGAGGCCGGGGAGGCTCCGAGTGCCTTTCGGGGAGGCCGGGCGGCCTCCGAGTGCCTTTGTTGACGGCCAGGGAGGCTCCGAGTGCCTTTGTGGGCGGCCGGGGAGGCTCCGAGTGCCTTTCGGTGCGTCCGGGGAGGCTCCGAGTGCCTTTGTTGGCGTCCAGGCCGCCTCCGAGTGCCTTTTTGGGCGGCCGGGGAGGCTCCGAGTGCCTTTCGGGGTGGCCGGGCCGCCTCCGAGTGCCTTTCGGGGCGTCCGGGGAGGCTCCGAGTGCCTTTTGGGGTGGACGGGGAGGCTCCGAGTGCCTTTTGGGGCGGCCAAGCTGCCTCCGAGTGCCTTTCGAGGTGGCCGGGGAGGCTCCGAGTGCCTTTTGGGGTGGCCGAGGTGCCTCCGAGTGCCTTTCGGGGAGGCCGTGCAGGCTCCGAGTGCCTTTCGGGGTGGACGGGGAGGCTCCGAGTGCCTTTCGTGGTGGCCGGGCCGCGTCCGAGTGCCTTTCGGGGCAGTCGGGGAGGCTCCGAGTGCCTTTCAGGGCGGCTGGGGAGGCTCCGAGTGCCTTTCGGGGAGGCCATGCAGGCTCCGAGTGCCTTTCGGGGCGGACGGGGAGGCTCTGAGTGCCTTTCGGGGTGGCCGGGGAGGCTCCGAGTGCCTTTCGGGGCGGCCGGGCCGCCTCCGAGTGCCTTTCGGTGAGGCCGGGGAGGCTCTGAGTGCCTTTCGGGGTGGCCGGGGAGGCTCCGAGTGCCTTTCGGGGTGGCCGAGGAGGCTCCGAGTGTCTTTTGGGGTGGCCGGGCCGCCTCTGAGTGCCTTTCGGAGTGGCCGGGCAGGCTCTGAGTGCCTTTCGGGGCGTCGGGCTGGCTCCGAGTGCCTTTTGGGGTGGCCGGGGAGGCTCCGAGTGCCTTTTGGGGCTGCCGGGCAGGCTCCGAGTGCCTTTCGGGGTGGCCGGGCCGCCTCCGAGTGCCTTTTGGGGCGGCCGGGGAGGCTCCGAGTGCCTTTTGGGGTGGCCGGGGAGGCTCTGAGTGCCTTTCGGGGTGGTCGGGCAAGCTCCGAGAGCCTTTCGGGGCATCCGGGGAGGCTCCGAGTGCCTTTTGGGGTGGCCGGGCCGCCTCCGAGTGCCTTTCGGGGCGGCCGAGCTACCTCCGAGTGCCTTTCGGGGCGACCAGGCTGCCTTCGAGTATCTTTCAGGGTGGCCGGGCCGCCTCCGAGTGCCTTTCGGGGTGGCCGGGGAGGCTCCGAGTGCCTTTTGGGGTGGCCGGGCAGGCTCCGAGTGCCTTTTGGGGCGGTCGGGGAGGCTCCGAGTGCCTTTCGGGGCAGCCGGGGAGGCTCCGAGTGCCTTTTGGGTCGGCCGGGGAGGCTCCGAGTGCCTTTCGGGGAGGCCGGGCAGGCTCCGAGTGCCTTTTGGGTCGGCCGGGGAGGCTCCGAGTGCCTTTCGGGTAGGGCGGGCCGCCTCCAAGTGCCTTTCGGGGCGGCCGGGGAGGCTCCGAGTGCCTTTTGGGGCGGCCGGGGAGGCTCCGAGTGCCTTTCGTGGGGGCCGGGGCGCCTCCGAGTGCCTTTCGGAGTGGCCGGGGAGGCTCTGAGTGCCTTTTGGGGAGGCCGGGGAGGCTCCGAGTGCCTTTCGGGGTGGCCGGGGAGGCTCCGAGTGCCTTTTGGGGCGGCCGGGCAGACTCCGAGTGCCTTTCGGGGCGGTCGGGGAGGCTCCGAGTGCCTTTTGGGGCGGCCGGGGAGGCTCCGAGTGCCTTTCGGGGTGGCCGGGGAGCCTCCGAGTGCCTTTTGGGGCGGCCGGGGAGGCTCCGAGTGCCTTTCGGGGTGGCCAGGCCGCCTCCGAGTGCCTTTCGGGGCAGTCGGGGAGGCTCCGAGTGCCTTTCGGGGCGGCCGGGGAGGCTCCGAGTGCCTTTTGGGGCGGCCGGGCAGGCTCCGAGTGCCTTTCTAGGTGTACAGGGAGGCTCCGAGTGCCTTTCGGGGCAGCTGGGGAGGCTCCGAGTGCCTTTCGGGGAGGCCGGGGAGGCTCCGAGTGCCTTTCATGGCGGCCGGGCCGCCTCCGAGTGCCTTTCGGGGAGGCCGGGGAGGCTCCGAGTGCCTTTTGGGGCGGCCGGGGAGGCTCCGAGTGCCTTTTGAGGTGGACGGGGAGGCTCCGAGTGCCTTTCGGGGCGGTCGGGGAGGCTCCGAGTGCCTTTCGGGGTGGCCGGGCCGCCTCCGAGTGCCTTTTGGGTTGGCCGGGGAGGCTCCGAGTGCCTTTCGGGGCAGCCGGGGAGGCTCCGAGTGCCTTTTGGGGTGGCCGGGCCGCGTCCAAGTGCCTTTTAGGGCGGCCGGGGAGACTCCGAGTGCCTTTCGGGGTGGCCGGGGAGGCTCCGAGTGCCTTTCGGGGTGGCCGGGGAGGCTCCGAGTGCCTTTTGGGGTGGCCGGGCCGCGTCCAAGTGCCTTTTAGGGCGGCCGGGGAGACTCCGAGTGCCTTTCGGGGTGGCCGGGGAGGCTCCGAGTGCCTTTCGGGGTGGCCGTGGAGGCTCCGAGTGCCTTACGGGGTGGCCGGGGAGGCTCCGAGTGCCTTTCGGGGCGGCCGGGGAGGCTCCGAGTGCCTTCCGGGGCGGCCGAGCTACCTCCGAGTGCCTTTCGGGGCGACCAGGCTGCCTTCGAGTGTCTTTCGGGGCGGCCAGGCTGCCTCCGAGTGCCTTTCGGGGCGTCCGGGGAGGCTCCGAGTGCCTTTCGGGGCGGTCGGGGAGGCTCCGAGTGCCTTTCGGGGTGGCCGCGCCGCCTCCGAGTGCCTTTCGGGGCGGCCGGGGAGGCTGCGAGTGCCTTTCGGGGTGGCCGGGGAGGCTCCGAGTGCCTTTTGGGGTGGCCGGGCCGCCTCCGAGTGCCTTTTAGGGCGGCCGGGGAGACTCCGAGTGCCTTTCGGGGTGGCCGGGGAGGCTCCGAGTGCCTTTCGGGGCGGCCGGGGAGGCTCCGAGTGCCTTTCGGGGCGCGGAGCTACCTCCGAGTGCCTTTCTGGGCGACCAGGCTGCCTTCGAGTGTCTTTCGGGGTGGCCGGGACGCCTCCGAGTGCCTTTTGGGGCGGCCGGGGAGGCTCCGAGTGCCTTTCGGGGCGGCCGGGCCGCCTCCAAGTGCCTTTTGGGGCGGCCGGGGAGGCTCCGAGTGCCTTTCGGGGAGGCCGGAGAGGCTCCGAGTGCCTTTCGGGGCGGTCGGGGAGGCTCCGAGTGCCTTTCGGGGTGGCCGGGCCGCCTCTGAGTGCCTTTCGGGGCGGTCGGGCCGCCTCCGAGTGCCTTTTGGGGTGGCCGGGGAGGCTCCGAGTGCCTTTCGGGGAGGCCGGGCAGGCTCCGAGTGCCTTTTGGGTCGTCCGGGGAGGCTCCGAGTGCCTTTTGGGGCGGCCGGGCCGCCTCCGAGTGCCTTTCGGGGCGGTCGGGGAGGCTCCGAGTGCCTTTTGGGGAGGCCGGGCAAGCTCCGAGTGCCTTTCGGGGTGGCCGGGCCGCCTCCGAGTGCCTTTCGGGGTGGCCGGGGAGGCTCCGAGTGCCTTTCGGGGCGGCCGGGCAGGCTCCGAGTGCCTTTTGGGGTGGCCGGGCAGGCTCCGAGTGCCTTTCGGGGCGGCCGGGCCGCCTCCAAGTGCCTTTTGGGGTGGCCGGGGAGGCTCCGAGTGCCTTTCGGGGAGGCCGGGCAGGCTCCGAGTGCCTTTTGGGGTGGCCGGGCAGGCTCCGAGTGCCTTTGGCGGCGGCCGGGCCGCTTCCAAGTGCCTTTTTGGGTGGCCGGGGAGGCTCCGAGTGCCTTTCGGGGTGGCCGGGGAGGCTCCGAGTGCCTTTTGGGGTGGCCGGGCCGCCTCCGAGTGCCTTTCGGTTTGGCCGGGGAGGCTCCGAGTGCCTTTCGGGGCGGTCGGGGAGGCTCCGAGTGCCTTTCGGGGTGGCTGGGCCGGCTCCGAGTGCCTTTTTGGGTGGCCGGGGAGGCTCCGAGTGCCTTTCGGGGCGGCCGGGGAGGCTCTGAGTGCCTTTCGGGGTGGTCGGGGTGTCTCCGAGTGCCTTTTGGGGAGTCTGGGGAGGCTCCGAGTGCCTTTGTTGGCGTCCAGGCCGCCTCCGAGTGCCTTTTTGGGCAGCCGGGGAGGCTCCGAGTGCCTTTCGGGGTGGCCGGGCCGCCTCCGAGTGCCTTTCGGGGCGTCCGGGGAGGCTCCGAGTGCCTTTTGGGGTGGACGGGGAGGCTCCGAGTGCCTTTTGGGGCGGCCAAGCTGCCTCCGAGTGCCTTTCGAGGTGGCCGGGCAGGCTCCGAGTGCCTTTTGGGGTGGCCGAGCTGCCTCCGAGTGCCTTTCGGGGCGTCCGGGCAGGTTCCGAGTGCCTTTTGGGGTGGCCAGGGAGGCTCTGAGTGCCTTTCGGGGAGGCCGGGGAGGCTCCGAGTGCCTTTCGGGGAGGCCAGGGAGGCTCCGAGTGCCTTTTGGGGTGGCCGGTGAGGCTCCGAGTGCCTTTGTGGGTGGCCAGGGAGGCTCCGAGTGCCTTTCGGGGTGGCCGGGGAGGCTCCGAGTGCCTTTCGGGGTGGCCGGGCAGGCTCCGAGTGCCTTTCGGGGCGGTCGGGGAGGCTCCGAGTGCCTTTCGGGGCGGTCGGGGAGGCTCCGAGTGCCTTTCGGTTAGACCGTGCAGGTTCCGAGTGCCTTTCGGGGTGGCCGGGCAGGCTCCGAGTGCCTTTCGGGGAGGCCGAGCTACCTCCGAGTGCCTTTCGGGGCGGCCAGGCTGCCTGCGAGTGCCTTTCGGGGCGGCCGGGGTGCTCCGAGTGCCTTTCGGGGTGGCTGAGGAGGCTCCGAGTGCCTTTTAGGGGTGGCCAGGGAGGCTCCGAGTGCCTTTAAGGGAGGCCGGGGAGGCTCCGAGTGCCTTTCGGGGCGGCCGGGGAGGCTCCGAGTGCCTTTCGGTTTGGCCGGGGAGGCTCCGAGTGCCTTTCAGGGTGGCCGGCCAGGCTCCGAGTGCCTTTCGGGGTGGCCGGGCAGGCTCCGAGTGCCTTTTGGGGCAGCCGGGGAGGCTCCGAGTGCCTTTCGGGGCAGCCAGGCTGCCTCCGAGTGCCTTTCGGGGAGGCCGGGGAGGCTCCGAGTGCCTTTCGGGGCGGTCGGGGAGGCTCCGAGTGCCTTTCGGGGTGGCCGGGCAGGCTCCGAGTGCCTTTCGGGGCGGCCGGGGAGGCTGCGAGTGCCTTTTGGGGTGGCCGGGGAGGCTCCGAGTGCCTTTTGGGGTGGCCGGGCCGCCTCCGAGTGCCTTTTAGGGCGGCCGGGGAGACTCCGAGTGCCTTTCGGGGTGGCCGGGGAGGCTCCGAGTGCCTTTCGGGGTGGCCGGGGAGGCTCCGAGTGCCTTTCGGGGCGGCCGGGGAGGCTCCGAGTGCCTTTCGGGGCGGCCGAGCTACCTCCGAGTGCCTTTCTGGGCGACCAGGCTGCCTTCGAGTGTCTTTCGGGGTGGCCGGGACGCCTCCGAGTGCCTTTCGGGGCAGTCGGGGAGGCTCCGAGTGCCTTTTGGGGCGGCCAGGGAGGCTCCGAGTGCCTTTTGGGGCGGCCGGGCAGGCTCCGAGTGCCTTTCTAGGTGTACAGGGAGGCTCCGAGTGCCTTTCGGGGCAGCTGGGGAGGCTCCGAGTGCCTTTCGGGGAGGCCGGGGAGGCTCCGAGTGCCTTTCATGGCGGCCGGGCCGCCTCCGAGTGCCTTTCGGGGAGGCCGGGGAGGCTCCGAGTGCCTTTCTAGGTGTACAGGGAGGCTCCGAGTGCCTTTCGGGGCAGCTGGGGAGGCTCCGAGTGCCTTTCATGGCGGCCGGGCCGCCTCCGAGTGCCTTTCAGGGAGGCCGGGGAGCCTCCGAGTGCCTTTCGGGGAGGCCGGGCCGCCTCCGAGTGCCTTTCGGGGAGGCCGGGGAGGCTCCGAGTGCCTTTTGGGGCGGCCGGGGAGGCTCCGAGTGCCTTTTGGGGTGGACGGGGAGGCTCCGAGTGCCTTTCGGGGCGGTCGGGGAGGCTCCGAGTGCTTTTCGGGGTGGCCGGGCCGCCTCCGAGTGCCTTTTGGGTTGGCCGGGGAGGCTCCGAGTGCCTTTCGGGGTGGCCGGGGAGGCTCCGAGTGCCTTTTGGGGTGGCCGGTCCGCCTCCAAGTGCCTTTTAGGGCGGCCGGGAAGACTCCGAGTGCCTTTCGGGGTGGCCGGGGAGGCTCCGAGTGCCTTTCGGGGTAGCCGGGGAGGCTCCAAGTGCCTTTTGGGGTGGCCGGGCCGCGTCCAAGTGCCTTTTAGGGCGGCCGGGGAGACTCCGAGTGCCTTTCGGGGTGGCCGGGGAGGCTCCGAGTGCCTTTCGGGGTGGCTAGGGAGGCTCCGAGTGCCTTACGGGGTGGCCGGGGAGGCTCCGAGTGCCTTTCGGGGCGGCCGGGGAGGCTCCGAGTGCCTTCCGGGGCGGCCGAGCTACCTCCGAGTGCCTTTCGGGGCGACCAGGCTGCCTTCGAGTGTCTTTCGGGGCGGCCAGGCTGCCTCCGAGTGCCTTTCGGGGCGTCCGGGGAGGCTCCGAGTGCCTTTCGGGGCGGTCGGGGAGGCTCCGAGTGCCTTTCGGGGTGGCCGGGGAGGCTCCGAGTGCCTTTCGGGGCGGCCGGGGAGGCTGCGAGTGCCTTTTGGGGTGGCCGGGGAGGCTCCGAGTGCCTTTTGGGGTGGCCGGGCCGCCTCCGAGTGCCTTTTAGGGCGGCCGGGGAGACTCCGAGTGCCTTTCGGGGTGGCCGGGGAGGCTCCGAGTGCCTTTCGGGGTGGCCGGGGAGGCTCCGAGTGCCTTTCGGGGCGGCCGGGGAGGCTCCGAGTGCCTTTCGGGGCGGCCGAGCTACCTCCGAGTACCTTTCTGGGCGACCAGGCTGCCTTCGAGTGTCTTTCGGGGTGGCTGGGCAGGCTCCGAGTGCCTTTTGGGGCGGCCGGGGAGGCTCCGAGTGCCTTTCGGGGCGGCCGGGCCGCCTCCAAGTGCCTTTTGGGGAGGCCGGGGAGGCTCCGAGTGCCTTTCGGGGAGGCCGGAGAGGCTCCGAGTGCCTTTCGGGGCGGTCGGGGAGGCTCCGAGTGCCTTTCGGGGTGGCCGGGCCGCCTCTGAGTGCCTTTCGCGGCGGTCGGGCCGCCTCCGAGTGCCTTTCGGGGTGGCCGGGGAGGCTCCGAGTGCCTTTCGGGGAGGCCGGGCAGGCTCCGAGTGCCTTTTGGGGTGGCCGGGCAGGCTCCGAGTGCCTTTCGGGGCGGCCGGGCCGCCTCCAAGTGCCTTTTGGGGTGGCCGGGGAGGCTCCGAGTGCCTTTTGGGGTGGCCGGGCAGGCTCCGAGTGCCTTTGGGGGCGGCCGGGCCGCCTCCAAGTGCCTTTTTGGGTGGCCGGGGAGGCTCCGAGTGCCTTTCGGGGTGGCCGGGGAGGCTCCGAGTGCCTTTTGGGGTGGCCGGGCCGCCTCCGAGTGCCTTTCGGGGAGGCCGGGGAGGCTCCGAGTGCCTTTCGGGGCGGTCGGGGAGGCTCCGAGTGCCTTTCGGGGTGGCTGGGCCGGCTCCGAGTGCCTTTTTGGGTGGCCGGGGAGGCTCCGAGTGCCTTTCGGGGCGGCCGGGGAGGCTCTGAGTGCCTTTCGGGGCGGTCGGGGTGTCTCCGAGTGCCTTTTGGGGAGTCTGGGGAGGCTCCGAGTGCCTTTTGGGGAGGCTGGGCCGCCTCCGAGTGCCTTTCGGGGTGGCCAGGGAGGCTCCGAGTGCCTTTTGGGGCGGCCGGGCAGGCTCCGAGTGCCTTTCGGGGCGGTCGGGCAGGCTCCGAGTGCCTTTTGGGGTGGCCGGAGAGGCACCGAGTGCCTTTCGGGGCGGCCGGGGAGGCTCCGAGTGCCTTTTGGGGTGGCCGGGCCACCTCCGAGTGCCTTTCCGGGAGGCCGGGGAGGCTCCGAGTGCCTTTCGGTTTGGCCGGGGAGGCTCCGAGTGCCTTTCAGGGCGGCCCGGCCGCCTCCGAGTGCCTAATGGGGCGGTCGGGGAGGCTCCGAGTGCCTTTCGGGGAGGCCAGGGAGGCTCCGAGTGCCTTTCGGGGCGGCCGGGGAGGCTCCGAGTGCCTTTCGGGGCGTCTGCGGAGGCTCCTATTTCCTTTCGGGGCGGCCGGGGAGGCTCCGAGTGCCTTTCGGGGCGGTCGGGGAGGCTCCGAGTGCCTTTCGGGGAGGCCGGGCGGCCTCCGAGTGCCTTTGTGGACGGCCGGGGAGGTTCCGAGTGCCTTTGTGGGCGGCCGGGGAGGCTCCGAGTGCCTTTCTGAGAGGCCGGGGAGGCTCCGAGTGCCTTTCGGGGCGGCCGGGCAGGCTCCGAGTGCCTTTGTTGGCGTCCAGGCCGCCTCCGAGTGCCTTTTTGGGCAGCCGGGCAGGCTCCGAGTGCCTTTCGGGGTGGCCGGGCCGCCTCCGAGTGCCTTTCGGGGCGTCCGGGGAGGCTCCGAGTGCCTTTTGGGGTGGACGGGGAGGCTCCGAGTGCCTTTTGGGGCGGCCAAGCTGCCTCCGAGTGCCTTTCGAGGTGGCCGGGCAGGCTCCGAGTGCCTTTTGCGGTGGCCGAGCTGCCTCCGAGTGCCTTTCGGGGCGTCCGGGCAGGTTCCGAGTGCCTTTTGGGGTGGCCAGGGAGGCTCTGAGTGCCTTTCGGGGAGGCCGGGGAGGCTCCGAGTGCCTTTCGGGGAGGCCAGGGAGGCTCCGAGTGCCTTTTGGGGTGGCCGGTGAGGCTCCGAGTGCCTTTGTGGGTGGCCAGGGAGGCTCCGAGTGCCTTTCGGGGTGGCCGGGGAGGCTCCGAGTGCCTTTCGGTTAGACCGTGCAGGTTCCGAGTGCCTTTCGGGGTGGCCGGGGAGGCTCCGAGTGCCTTTCGGGGAGGCCGAGCTACCTCCGAGTGCCTTTCGGGGCGGCCAGGCTGCCTGCGAGTGCCTTTCGGGGCGGCCGGGGTGCTCCGAGTGCCTTTCGGGGTGGCTGAGGAGGCTCTGAGTGCCTTTTAGGGGTGGCCAGGGAGGCTCCGAGTGCCTTTAAGGGAGGCCGGGGAGGCTCCGAGTGCCTTTCGGGGCGGCCGGGGAGGCTCCGAGTGCCTTTCGGTTTGGCCGGGGAGGCTCCGAGTGCCTTTCAGGGTGGCCGGCCAGGCTCCGAGTGCCTTTCGGGGTGGCCGGGGAGGCTCCGAGTGCCTTTCGGGGCGGCCGGGGAGGCTCCGAGTGCCTTCCGGGGCGGCCGAGCTACCTCCGAGTGCCTTTCGGGGCGACCAGGCTGCCTTCGAGTGTCTTTCGGGGCGGCCAGGCTGCCTCCGAGTGCCTTTCGGGGCGTCCGGGGAGGCTCCGAGTGCCTTTCGGGGCGGTCGGGGAGGCTCCGAGTGCCTTTCGGGGTGGCCGCGCCGCCTCCGAGTGCCTTTCGGGGTGGCCGGGGAGGCTGCGAGTGCCTTTTGGGGTGGCCGGGGAGGCTCCGAGTGCCTTTTGGGGTGGCCGGGGAGGCTCCGAGTGCCTTTTAGGGCGGCCGGGGAGACTCCGAGTGCCTTTCGGGGTGGCCGGGGAGGCTCCGAGTGCCTTTCGGGGTGGCCGGGGAGGCTCCGAGTGCCTTTCGGGGCGGCCGGGGAGGCTCCGAGTGCCTTTCGGGGCGGCCGAGCTACCTCCGAGTGCCTTTCTGGGCGACCAGGCTGCCTTCGAGTGTCTTTCGGGGTGGCCGGGACGCCTCCGAGTGCCTTTCTGAGAGGCCGGGGAGGCTCCGAGTGCCTTTCGGGGCGGCCGGGCGGGCTCCGAGTGCCTTTGTTGGCGTCCAGGCCGCCTCCGAGTGCCTTTTTGGGCAGCCGGGCAGGCTCCGAGTGCCTTTCGGGGTGGCCGGGCCGCCTCCGAGTGCCTTTCGGGGCGTCCGGGGAGGCTCCGAGTGCCTTTTGGGGTGGACGGGGAGGCTCCGAGTGCCTTTTGGGGCGGCCAAGCTGCCTCCGAGTGCCTTTCGAGGTGGCCGGGCAGGCTCCGAGTGCCTTTTGGGGTGGCCGAGCTGCCTCCGAGTGCCTTTCGGGGCGTCCGGGCAGGTTCCGAGTGCCTTTTGGGGTGGCCAGGGAGGCTCTGAGTGCCTTTCGGGGAGGCCGGGGAGGCTCCGAGTGCCTTTCGGGGAGGCCAGGGAGGCTCCGAGTGCCTTTTGGGGTGGCCGGTGAGGCTCCGAGTGCCTTTGTGGGTGGCCAGGGAGGCTCCGAGTGCCTTTCGGGGTGGCCGGGGAGGCTCCGAGTGCCTTTCGGGGTGGCCGGGCAGGCTCCGAGTGCCTTTCGGGGCGGCTGGGGAGGCTCCGAGTGCCTTTCGGGGTGGCCGGGGAGGCTCCGAGTGCCTTTCGGTTAGACCGTGCAGGTTCCGAGTGCCTTTCGGGGTGGCCGGGGAGGCTCCGAGTGCCTTTCGGGGAGGCCGAGCTACCTCCGAGTGCCTTTCGGGGCGGCCAGGCTGCCTGCGAGTGCCTTTCGGGGCGGCCGGGGTGCTCCGAGTGCCTTTCGGGGTGGCTGAGGAGGCTCCGAGTGCCTTTTAGGGGTGGCCAGGGAGGCTCCGAGTGCCTTTAAGGGAGGCCGGGGAGGCTCCGAGTGCCTTTCGGGGCGGCCGGGGAGACTCCGAGTGCCTTTCGGGGTGGCCGGGGAGGCTCCGAGTGCCTTTCGGGGTGGCCGGGGAGGCTCCGAGTGCCTTTCGGGGCGGCCGGGGAGGCTCCGAGTGCCTTTCGGGGCGGCCGAGCTACCTCCGAGTGCCTTTCTGGGCGACCAGGCTGCCTTCGAGTGTCTTTCGGGGTGGCTGGGCAGGCTCCGAGTGCCTTTCGGGGCGGCCGGGGAGGCTCCGAGTGCCTTTCGGGGCGGCCGGGCCGCCTCCAAGTGCCTTTTGGGGCGGCCGGGGAGGCTCCGAGTGCCTTTCGGGGAGGCCGGAGAGGCTCCGAGTGCCTTTCGGGGCGGTCGGGGAGGCTCCGAGTGCCTTTTGGGGTGGCCGGGCCGCCTCTGAGTGCCTTTTGGGGCGGTCGGGCCGCCTCCGAGTGCCTTTCGGGGTGGCCGGGGAGGCTCCGAGTGCCTTTCGGGGAGGCCGGGCAGGCTCCGAGTGCCTTTTGGGTCGTCCGGGGAGGCTCCGAGTGCCTTTTGGGGCGGCCGGGCCGCCTCCGAGTGCCTTTCGGGGCGGTCGGGGAGGCTCCGAGTGCCTTTTGGGGAGGCCGGGCAAGCTCCGAGTGCCTTTCGGGGTGGCCGGGCCGCCTCCGAGTGCCTTTCGGGGTGGCCGGGGAGGCTCCGAGTGCCTTTCGGGGCGGCCGGGCAGGCTCCGAGTGCCTTTTGGGGTGGCCGGGCAGGCTCCGAGTGCCTTTCGGGGCGGCCGGGCCGCCTCCAAGTGCCTTTTGGGGTGGCCGGGGAGGCTCCGAGTGCCTTTCGGGGAGGCCGGGCAGGCTCCGAGTGCCTTTTGGGGTGGCCGGGCAGGCTCCGAGTGCCTTTGGGGGCGGCCGGGCCGCCTCCAAGTGCCTTTTTGGGTGGCCGGGGAGGCTCCGAGTGCCTTTCGGGGTGGCCGGGGAGGCTCCGAGTGCCTTTTGGGGTGGCCGGGCCGCCTCCGAGTGCCTTTCGGTTTGGCCGGGGAGGCTCCGAGTGCCTTTCGGGGCGGTCGGGGAGGCTCCGAGTGCCTTTCGGGGTGGCTGGGCCGGCTCCGAGTGCCTTTTTGGGTGGCCGGGGAGGCTCCGAGTGCCTTTCGGGGCGGCCGGGGAGGCTCTGAGTGCCTTTCGGGGTGGTCGGGGTGTCTCCGAGTGCCTTTTGGGGAGTCTGGGGAGGCTCCGAGTGCCTTTGTTGGCGTCCAGGCCGCCTCCGAGTGCCTTTTTGGGCAGCCGGGGAGGCTCCGAGTGCCTTTCGGGGTGGCCGGGCCGCCTCCGAGTGCCTTTCGGGGCGTCCGGGGAGGCTCCGAGTGCCTTTTGGGGTGGACGGGGAGGCTCCGAGTGCCTTTTGGGGCGGCCAAGCTGCCTCCGAGTGCCTTTCGAGGTGGCCGGGCAGGCTCCGAGTGCCTTTTGGGGTGGCCGAGCTGCCTCCGAGTGCCTTTCGGGGCGTCCGGGCAGGTTCCGAGTGCCTTTTGGGGTGGCCAGGGAGGCTCTGAGTGCCTTTCGGGGAGGCCGGGGAGGCTCCGAGTGCCTTTCGGGGAGGCCAGGGAGGCTCCGAGTGCCTTTTGGGGTGGCCGGTGAGGCTCCGAGTGCCTTTGTGGGTGGCCAGGGAGGCTCCGAGTGCCTTTCGGGGTGGCCGGGGAGGCTCCGAGTGCCTTTCGGGGTGGCCGGGCAGGCTCCGAGTGCCTTTCGGGGCGGTCGGGGAGGCTCCGAGTGCCTTTCGGGGCGGTCGGGGAGGCTCCGAGTGCCTTTCGGTTAGACCGTGCAGGTTCCGAGTGCCTTTCGGGGTGGCCGGGGAGGCTCCGAGTGCCTTTCGGGGAGGCCGAGCTACCTCCGAGTGCCTTTCGGGGCGGCCAGGCTGCCTGCGAGTGCCTTTCGGGGCGGCCGGGGTGCTCCGAGTGCCTTTCGGGATGGCTGAGGAGGCTCCGAGTGCCTTTTAGGGGTGGCCAGGGAGGCTCCGAGTGCCTTTAAGGGAGGCCGGGGAGGCTCCGAGTGCCTTTCGGGGCGGCCGGGGAGGCTCCGAGTGCCTTTCGGTTTGGCCGGGGAGGCTCCGAGTGCCTTTCAGGGTGGCCGGCCAGGCTCCGAGTGCCTTTCGGGGTGGCCGGGCAGGCTCCGAGTGCCTTTTGGGGCAGCCGGGGAGGCTCCGAGTGCCTTTCGGGGCAGCCAGGCTGCCTCCGAGTGCCTTTCGGTGAGGCCGGGGAGGCTCCGAGTGCCTTTCGGGGCGGTCGGGGAGGCTCCGAGTGCCTTTCGGGGTGGCCGGGCAGGCTCCGAGTGCCTTTCGGGGCGGCCGGGGAGGCTGCGAGTGCCTTTTGGGGTGGCCGGGGAGGCTCCGAGTGCCTTTTGGGGTGGCCGGGCCGCCTCCGAGTGCCTTTTAGGGCGGCCGGGGAGACTCCGAGTGCCTTTCGGGGTGGCCGGGGAGGCTCCGAGTGCCTTTCGGGGTGGCCGGGGAGGCTCCGAGTGCCTTTCGGGGCGGCCGGGGAGGCTCCGAGTGCCTTTCGGGGCGGCCGAGCTACCTCCGAGTGCCTTTCTGGGCGACCAGGCTGCCTTCGAGTGTCTTTCGGGGTGGCCGGGACGCCTCCGAGTGCCTTTCGGGGCAGTCGGGGAGGCTCCGAGTGCCTTTTGGGGCGGCCGGGGAGGCTCCGAGTGCCTTTTGGGGCGGCCGGGCAGGCTCCGAGTGCCTTTCTAGGTGTACAGGGAGGCTCCGAGTGCCTTTCGGGGCAGCTGGGGAGGCTCCGAGTGCCTTTCGGGGAGGCCGGGGAGGCTCCGAGTGCCTTTCATGGCGGCCGGGCCGCCTCCGAGTGCCTTTCGGGGAGGCCGGGGAGGCTCCGAGTGCCTTTCTAGGTGTACAGGGAGGCTCCGAGTGCCTTTCGGGGCAGCTGGGGAGGCTCCGAGTGCCTTTCGGGGAGGCCGGGGAGGCTCCGAGTGCCTTTCATGGCGGCCGGGCCGCCTCCGAGTGCCTTTCAGGGAGGCCGGGGAGCCTCCGAGTGCCTTTCGGGGCGGCCGGGCCGCCTCCGAGTGCCTTTCGGGGAGGCCGGGGAGGCTCCGAGTGCCTTTTGGGGCGGCCGGGGAGGCTCCGAGTGCCTTTTGGGGTGGACGGGGAGGCTCCGAGTGCCTTTCGGGGCGGTCGGGGAGGCTCCGAGTGCCTTTCGGGGTGGCCGGGCCGCCTCCGAGTGCCTTTTGGGTTGGCCGGGGAGGCTCCGAGTGCCTTTCGGGGTGGCCGGGGAGGCTCCGAGTGCCTTTTGGGGTGGCCGGTCCGCCTCCAAGTGCCTTTTAGGGCGGCCGGGGAGACTCCGAGTGCCTTTCGGGGTGGCCGGGGAGGCTCCGAGTGCCTTTCGGGGTGGCCGGGGAGGCTCCGAGTGCCTTTTGGGGTGGCCGGGCCGCGTCCAAGTGCCTTTTAGGGCGGCCGGGGAGACTCCGAGTGCCTTTCGGGGTGGCCGGGGAGGCTCCGAGTGCCTTTCGGGGTGGCTAGGGAGGCTCCGAGTGCCTTACGGGGTGGCCGGGGAGGCTCCGAGTGCCTTTCGGGGCGGCCGGGGAGGCTCCGAGTGCCTTCCGGGGCGGCCGAGCAACCTCCGAGTGCCTTTCGGGGCGACCAGGCTGCCTTCGAGTGTCTTTCGGGGCGGCCAGGCTGCCTCCGAGTGCCTTTCGGGGCGTCCGGGGAGGCTCCGAGTGCCTTTCGGGGCGGTCGGGGAGGCTCCGAGTGCCTTTCGGGGTGGCCGCGCCGCCTCCGAGTGCCTTTCGGGGCGGCCGGGGAGGCTGCGAGTGCCTTTTGGGGTGGCCGGGGAGGCTCCGAGTGCCTTTTGGGGTGGCCGGGCCGCCTCCGAGTGCCTTTTAGGGCGGCCGGGGAGACTCCGAGTGCCTTTCGGGGTGGCCGGGGAGGCTCCGAGTGCCTTTCGGGGTGGCCGGGGAGGCTCCGAGTGCCTTTCGGGGCGGCCGGGGAGGCTCCGAGTGCCTTTCGGGGCGGCCGAGCTACCTCCGAGTGCCTTTCTGGGCGACCAGGCTGCCTTCGAGTGTCTTTCGGGGTGGCTGGGCAGGCTCCGAGTGCCTTTCGGGGCGGCCGGGGAGGCTCCGAGTGCCTTTCGGGGCGGCCGGGCCGCCTCCAAGTGCCTTTTGGGGAGGCCGGGGAGGCTCCGAGTGCCTTTCGGGGAGGCCGGAGAGGCTCCGAGTGCCTTTCGGGGCGGTCGGGGAGGCTCCGAGTGCCTTTCGGGGTGGCCGGGCCGCCTCTGAGTGCCTTTTGGGGCGGTCGGGCCGCCTCCGAGTGCCTTTCGGGGTGGCCGGGGAGGCTCCGAGTGCCTTTCGGGGAGGCCGGGCAGGCTCCGAGTGCCTTTTGGGTCGTCCGGGGAGGCTCCGAGTGCCTTTTGGGGCGGACGGGCCGCCTCCGAGTGCCTTTCGGGGCGGTCGGGGAGGCTCCGAGTGCCTTTTGGGGAGGCCGGGCAAGCTCCAAGTGCCTTTCGGGGTGGCCGGGCCGGCTCCGAGTGCCTTTCGGGGTGGCCGGGGAGGCTCCGAGTGCCTTTCGGGGCGGCCGGGCAGGCTCCGAGTGCCTTTTGGGGTGGCCGGGCAGGCTCCGAGTGCCTTTCGGGGCGGCCGGGCCGCCTCCAAGTGCCTTTTGGGGTGGCCGGGGAGGCTCCGAGTGCCTTTTGGGGTGGCCGGGCAGGCTCCGAGTGCCTTTGGGGGCGGCCGGGCCGCCTCCAAGTGCCTTTTTGGGTGGCCGGGGAGGCTCCGAGTGCCTTTCGGGGTGGCCGGGGAGGCTCCGAGTGCCTTTTGGGGTGGCCGGGCCGCCTCCGAGTGCCTTTCGGGGCGGCCGGGGAGGCTCCGAGTGCCTTTCGGGGCGGTCGGGGAGGCTCCGAGTGCCTTTCGGGGTGGCTGGGCCGGCTCCGAGTGCCTTTTTGGGTGGCCGGGGAGGCTCCGAGTGCCTTTCGGGGCGGCCGGGGAGGCTCTGAGTGCCTTTCGGGGTGGTCGGGGTGTCTCCGAGTGCCTTTTGGGGAGTCTGGGGAGGCTCCGAGTGCCTTTTGGGGAGGCTGGGCCGCCTCCGAGTGCCTTTCGGGGTGGCCAGGGAGGCTCCGAGTGCCTTTTGGGGCGGCCGGGCAGGCTCCGAGTGCCTTTCGGGGCGGTCGGGCAGGCTCCGAGTGCCTTTTGGGGTGGCCGGGGAGGCACCGAGTGCCTTTCGGGGCGGCCGGGGAGGCTCCGAGTGCCTTTTGGGGTGGCCGGGCCACCTCCGAGTGCCTTTCCGGGAGGCCGGGGAGGCTCCGAGTGCCTTTCGGTTTGGCCGGGGAGGCTCCGAGTGCCTTTCAGGGCGGCCCGGCCGCCTCCGAGTGCCTAATGGGGCGGTCGGGGAGGCTCCGAGTGCCTTTCGGGGAGGCCAGGGAGGCTCCGAGTGCCTTTCGGGGCGGCCGGGGAGGCTCCGAGTGCCTTTCAGGGCGTCTGCGGAGGCTCCTAGTGCCTTTCGGGGCGGCCGGGGAGGCTCCGAGTGCCTTTCGGGGCGGTCGGGGAGGCTCCGAGTGCCTTTCGGGGAGGCCGGGCGGCCTCCGAGTGCCTTTGTGGACGGCCGGGGAGGTTCCGAGTGCCTTTGTGGGCGGCCGGGGAGGCTCTGAGTGCCTTTCTGAGAGGCCGGGGAGGCTCCGAGTGCCTTTCGGGGCGGCCGGGCAGGCTCCGAGTGCCTTTGTTGGCGTCCAGGCCGCCTCCGAGTGCCTTTTTGGGCAGCCGGGCAGGCTCCGAGTGCCTTTCGGGGTGGCCGGGCCGCCTCCGAGTGCCTTTCGGGGCGTCCGGGGAGGCTCCGAGTGCCTTTTGGGGTGGACGGGGAGGCTCCGAGTGCCTTTTGGGGCGGCCAAGCTGCCTCCGAGTGCCTTTCGAGGTGGCCGGGCAGGCTCCGAGTGCCTTTTGGGGTGGCCGAGCTGCCTCCGAGTGCCTTTCGGGGCGTCCGGGCAGGTTCCGAGTGCCTTTTGGGGTGGCCAGGGAGGCTCTGAGTGCCTTTCGGGGAGGCCGGGGAGGCTCCGAGTGCCTTTCGGGGAGGCCAGGGAGGCTCCGAGTGCCTTTTGGGGTGGCCGGTGAGGCTCCGAGTGCCTTTGTGGGTGGCCAGGGAGGCTCCGAGTGCCTTTCGGGGTGGCCGGGGAGGCTCCGAGTGCCTTTCGGGGTGGCCGGGCAGGCTCCGAGTGCCTTTCGGGGCGGCTGGGGAGGCTCCGAGTGCCTTTCGGGGCGGTCGGGGAGGCTCCGAGTGCCTTTCGGTTAGACCGTGCAGGTTCCGAGTGCCTTTCGGGGTGGCCGGGGAGGCTCCGAGTGCCTTTCGGGGAGGCCGAGCTACCTCCGAGTGCCTTTCGGGGCGGCCAGGCTGCCTGCGAGTGCCTTTCGGGGCGGCCGGGGTGCTCCGAGTGCCTTTCGGGGTGGCTGAGGAGGCTCCGAGTGCCTTTTAGGGGTGGCCAGGGAGGCTCCGAGTGCCTTTAAGGGAGGCCGGGGAGGCTCCGAGTGCCTTTCGGGGCGGCCGGGGAGGCTCCGAGTGCCTTTCGGTTTGGCCGGGGAGGCTCCGAGTGCCTTTCAGGGTGGCCGGCCAGGCTCCGAGTGCCTTTCGGGGTGGCCGGGCAGGCTCCGAGTGCCTTTTGGGGCAGCCGGGGAGGCTCCGAGTGCCTTTCGGGGCAGCCAGGCTGCCTCCGAGTGCCTTTCGGGGAGGCCGGGCAGGCTCCGAGTGCCTTTCGGGGCGGTCGGGGAGGCTCCGAGTGCCTTTCGGGGTGGCCGGGCCGCCTCCGAGTGCCTTTCGGGGCGGCCGGGGAGGCTGCGAGTGCCTTTTGGGGTGGCCGGGGAGGCTCCGAGTGCCTTTTGGGGTGGCCGGGCCGCCTCCGAGTGCCTTTTAGGGCGGCCGGGGAGACTCCGAGTGCCTTTCGGGGTGACCGGGGAGGCTCCGAGTGCCTTTCGGGGTGGCCGGGGAGGCTCCGAGTGCCTTTCGGGGCGGCCGGGGAGGCTCCGAGTGCCTTTCGGGGCGGCCGAGCTACCTCCGAGTGCCTTTCTGGGCGACCAGGCTGCCTTCGAGTGTCTTTCGGGGTGGCCGGGACGCCTCCGAGTGCCTTTTGGGGTGGCCGGGGAGGCTCCGAGTGCCTTTCGGGGCGGCCGGGCCGCCTCCAAGTGCCTTTTGGGGCGGCCGGGGAGGCTCCGAGTGCCTTTCGGGGAGGCCGGAGAGGCTCCGAGTGCCTTTCGGGGTGGCCGGGGAGGCTCCGAGTGCCTTTCGGGGTGGCCGGGCCGCCTCTGAGTGCCTTTCGGGGCGGTCGGGCCGCCTCCGAGTGCCTTTCGGGGTGGCCGGGGAGGCTCCGAGTGCCTTTCGGGGCGGCCGGGCAGGCTCCGAGTGCCTTTTGGGGTGGCCGGGCAGGCTCCGAGTGCCTTTCGGGGCGGCCGGGCCGCCTCCAAGTGCCTTTTGGGGTGGCCGGGGAGGCTCCGAGTGCCTTTCGGGGAGGCCGGGCAGGCTCCGAGTGCCTTTTGGGGTGGCCGGGCAGGCTCCGAGTGCCTTTTGGGGCGGCCGGGCCGCCTCCAAGTGCCTTTTTGGGTGGCCGGGGAGGCTCCGAGTGCCTTTCGGGGTGGCCGGGGAGGCTCCGAGTGCCTTTTGGGGTGGCCGGGCCGCCTCCGAGTGCCTTTCGGTTTGGCCGGGGAGGCTCCGAGTGCCTTTCGGGGCGGTCGGGGAGGCTCCGAGTGCCTTTCGGGGTGGCTGGGCCGGCTCCGAGTGCCTTTTTGGGTGGCCGGGGAGGCTCCGAGTGCCTTTCGGGGCGGCCGGGGAGGCTCTGAGTGCCTTTCGGGGTGGTCGGGGTGTCTCCGAGTGCCTTTTGGGGAGGCCAGGGAGGCTCCGAGTGCCTTTCGGGGCGGCCGGGGAGGCTCCGAGTGCCTTTTGGGGTGGCCGGGGAGGCACCGAGTGCCTTTCGGGGCGGCCGGGGAGGCTCCGAGTGCCTTTTGGGGTGGCCGGGCCACCTCCGAGTGCCTTTCCGGGAGGCCGGGGAGGCTCCGAGTGCCTTTCAGGGCGGCCCGGCCGCCTCCGAGTGCCTAATGGGGCGGTCGGGGAGGCTCCGAGTGCCTTTCGGGGAGGCCGGGCCGCCTCCAAGTGCCTTTTTGGGTGGCCGGGGAGGCTCCGAGTGCCTTTCGGGGTGGCTGGGGAGGCTCCGAGTGCCTTTCGGGGTGGCCGGGGAGGCTCCGAGTGCCTTTCGGTTTGGCCGGGGAAGCTCCGAGTGCCTTTCGGGGCGGTCGGGGAGGCTCCGAGTGCCTTTCGGGGTGGCTGGGCCGGCTCCGAGTGCCTTTTTGGGTGGCCGGGGAGGCTCCGAGTGCCTTTTGGGGCGGCCGGGGAGGCTCTGAGTGCCTTTCGGGGTGGCCGGGGAGGCTCCGAGTGCCTTTCGGGGCGGACGGGGAGGCTCTGAGTGCCTTTCGGGGTGGCCGGGGAGGCTCCGAGTGCCTTTTGGGGCGGCCGGGCCGCCTCCGAGTGCCTTTCTAGGTGTACAGGGAGGCTCCGAGTGCCTTTCGGGGCAGCTGGGGAGGCTCCGAGTGCCTTTCGGGGTGGCCGGGCCGCCTCCGAGTGCCTTTCTAGGTGTACAGGGAGGCTCCGAGTGCCATTCGGGGCGGCCGGGCAGGCTCCGAGTGCCTTTTGGGGCGGCCGGGGAGGCTCCGAGTGCCTTTCGGGGTACCAAGGCAGGCTCCGAGTGCCTTTCGGGGCGGCCGGGCTGCCTCCGAGTGCCTTTCGGGGCAGCCGGGCTTCCTCCGAGTGCCTTTCGGGGTAGCTGGGGAGCCTCCGAGTGCCTTTCGGTTTGGCCGGGGAGGCTCCGAGTGCCTTTTGGGGTGGCCGGGCAAGCTCCGAGTGCCATTCGGGGCGGCCGGGCAGGCACCGAGTGCCTTTCGGGGCGGCCGGGGAGGCTCCGAGTGCCTTTCGGGGCGGCCGGGGAGGCTCCGAGTGCCTTTTGGGGCGGCCGGGGAGGCTCCGAGTGCCTTTTGTTGCAGCCGGGCAGGCTCCGAGTGCCTTTTGGGGTGGCCGGGGAGGCTCCGAGTGCCTTTCGGGGTGGCCGGGGAGGCTCCGAGTGCCTTTCGGGGCAGCCGGGGAGGCTCCGAGTGCCTTTTGGGGTGGCCGGGGAGGCTCCGAGTGCCTTTCGGGGCGGCCAGGCTGCCTGCGTGTGCCTTTTGGGGTGTCCGGGCCGCCTCCGAGTGCCTTGTGGGGAGGCCGGGGAGGCTCCGATTGCCTTTCGGGGAGGCCGGGGAGGCTCCGAGTGCCTTTGTGGATGGCCGGAGTGTCTCCAAGTGCCTTTTGGGGCGGCCGGGGAGGCTCCGAGTGCCTTTCGGGGCGGTCGGGGAGGCTCCGAGTGCCTTTTGGGGTGGCCGGGGAGGCTCTGAGTGCCTTTTGTTGCAGCCGGGGAGGCTCCGAGTGCCTTTCGGGGTGGCCGGGGAGGCTCCGAGTGCCTTTCGGGGCAGCCGGGGAGGCTCCGAGTGCCTTTCGGGGCGGTCGGGGAGGCTCCGAGTGCCTTTCGGGGCATCCGGGGAGGCTCCGAGTGCCTTTTGGGGCGGCCGGGGAGGCTCCGAGTGCCTTTCGGGGCAGCCGGGGAGGCTCCGAGTGCCTTTCGGGGCGGTCGGGGAGGCTCCGAGTGCCTTTCGGGGCATCCGGGGAGGCTCCGAGTGCCTTTCGGGGTGGCCGGGGAGGCTCCGAGTGCCTTTTGGGGCGACCGGGCCGCCTCCGAGGGCCTTTTGGGGAGTCTTGGGAGGCTCTGAGTGCCTTTCGGGGAGGCCAGAGAGGCACCGAGTGCCTTTTGGGGCTGCTGGGCAAGCTCCGAGTGCCTTTCGGGGCAGCCGGGCAGGCTCCGAGTGCCTTTCGGGGTAACTGGGGCGCCTCCGAGTGCCTTTCGGGGTCTCCGAGCTGCCTCTGAGTGCCTTTCGCGGTGGCCGTGCAGGCCCCGAGTGCCTTTTGGGGTGGTCGGGCCAGCTCCGAGTGCCTTTCGAGGAGGCCGGGGAGGCTCCGAGTGCCTTTCGGGGTGGCCGGGGAGGCTCCGAGTGCCTTTTGGGGAGTCTGGGGAGGCTCCGAGTGCCTTTCGGGGAGGCCGGGCCGCCTCCGAGTGCCTTTCGGGGAGGCCGGGGAGGCTCTGAGTGCCTTTCGGGGTCGCCGAGCTGCCTCTGAGTGCCTTTGTGGGCGGCAGGGCAGGCTCCGAGTGCCTTTCGGGGTGGCCGGGCTGCCTCGGAGTGCCTTTCGGGGAGGCCGGGGAGACTCCGAGTGCCTTTCGGGGTGACCGGGTCGCCTTCGAGTGCCTTTTGGGAAGGCCGGGTCGCCTCCGAGTGCCTTTCGTGGCGGCCGGGGAGGCTCCGAGTGCCTTTTGGGGTAGTCGGGGAGGCTCCGAGTGCCTTTCGGGGCGGCCGGGGAGGCTCCGAGTGCCTTTCGGGGAGGCCGGGGAGGCTCCGAGTGCCTTTTGGGGTAGCCGGGCTGCCTCCGAGTGCCTTTTGGGGCGGCCGGGGAGGCTCCGAGTGCCTTTCGGGGAGGCCGGGGAGGCTCTGAGTGCCTTTCGGGGTGGCCGGGGAGGCTCCAAGTGCCTTTCTGGGCGTCTGGGGAGGCTCCGAGTGCCTTTTGTTGCAGCCGGGGAGGCTCCGAGTGCCTTTCGGGGAGGCCGGGGAGGCTCCGAGTGCCTTTTGGGGCGGCTGGGGAGGCTCCGAGTGCCTCTCGAGGTGCACGGGGAGGCTCTGAGTGCCTTTTGGGGCGTCCGGGGAGGCTCCGAGTGCCTTTTGGGGCGTCCGGGGAGGCTCCGATTGCCTTTCGGGGCGGCCGGGGAGGCTCTGAGTGCCTTCTGGGGTGGCCGGGCCAGCTCTGAGTGCCTTTCGGGGCGGCCGGGCAGGCTCTCAGTGCCTTTTGGGGCGGTCGGGCCGCCTCCGAGTGCCTTTCAGTTAGGCCAGGCTGCCTCCGAGTGCCTTTCGGGTAGGCCGGGGAGGCTCCGAGTGCCTTTGTGGGTTGCCGGGGAGGCTCCGAGTGCCTTTTGGGACGGCCGGGGAGGCTCCGAGTGCGTTTTGAGGAGTCCGGGCAGAATCCGACTGCCTTTCGGGGAGTCTGGGGAGGCTCCGAGTGCCTTTCGGGGAGGCCGGGGAGGCTCCGAGTGCCTTTCGGGGCGGTCGGGGAGGCTCCGAGTGCCTTTTGGGGAGTCTGGGCTGCCTCCGAGTGCCTTTCGGGGAGGCCGGGCCGCCTCCAAGGGCCTTTTGGGGCGGTGGGGGAGGCTCCGAGTGCCTTTCGGAGAGGCCGGGGAGGCTCTGAGTGCCTTTCGGGGCGGTGGGGGAGGCTCCGAGTACCTTTCGGGGCGGCCGGGCAGGCTCCGAGTGCCTTTCGGGGCGGTCAGGTTGCCTCCGAGTGCCTTTCGGGGCGGCCGGGGAGGCTCCGAGTGCCTTTCGGGCCGGCCGGGGAGGCTCTGAGTGCCTTTTGGGATGTCCGGGCAAGTTCCGAGTGCCATTCGGGGCGGCCGGGGAGGCTCCGAGTGCCTTTGGGGGCTACCAGGCCGCCTCCGAGTGCCTTTTGGGGTGGCCGGGCCGCCTTCGAGTGCCTTTCGGGGCGGCCGGGCAGGCTCCGAGTGCCTTTTGGCGTGGTTGGGCAGGCTCCGAGTGCCTTTCGGGGCCGCCGGGCAGGCTCCGAGTGCCTTTCGGGGCGGCCGGGGAGGCTCCGAGTGCCTTTCTGTGTGGCCGGGGCTCCTCCGGGTGCCTTTCGGGGCATCCGGGGAGGCTCCGAGTGCCTTTTGGGGTGGCCGGGGAGGCTCCGAGTGCCTTTCGGGGCGGCCGGGGAGGCTCCGAGTGCCTTTTTGGGTGGCCGGGGAGGCTCCGAGTGCCTTTCGGGGTAGCTGGGGCGCCTCCGAGTGCCTTTTGGGGTGGCCGGGGAGGCTCCGAGTGCCTTTCGGGGCGGCCGGTCCACCTCCGAGTGCCTTTCGGGGCGGCCGGGGAGGCTCCGAGTGCCTTTCGGGGCAGCCGGGCTTCCTCCGAGTGCCTTTCGGGGTAGCTGGGGAGCCTCCGAGTGCCTTTCGGTGAGGCCGGGGAGGCTCCGAGTGCCTTTTGGGGTGGCCGGGCAAGCTCCGAGTGCCATTCGGGGCGGCCGGGCAGGCTCCGAGTGCCTTTTGGGGCAGCCGGGGAGGCTCCGAGTGCCTTTCGGGGCGGCCGGGGAGGCTCCGAGTGCCTTTCGGGGTGGTCGGGCCGCCTCCGAGTGCCTTTCGGGGTGGCCGGGGAGGCTCCGATTGCCTTTCGGGGAGGCCGGAGAGGCTCCGAGTGCCTTTGTGGGCGTCCGGGGAGGCTTGGAGTGTTTTTTGGGGCGGCCGGGGAGGCTCCGAGTGCCTTTCGGGGAGGCCGGGGAGGCTCCGAGTGCCTTTCGGGGTCTCCGAGCTGCCTCTGAGTGCCTTTTGGGGCGGCCGGGGAGGCTCCGAGTGCCTTTTGGGGTGGCCGGTCTGCCTCCGAGTGCTTTTCGGGGAGGCCGGGAGACTCCGAGTGCCTTTCAGGGAGGCCGGTCTGCCTCCGAGTGCCTTTTGGATAGGCCGGGCCGCCTCCGATTGCCTTTCGGGGCGGCCGGAGAGGCTCCGAGTGCCTTTTGGGGCGTCCGGGGAGGCTCCGAGTGCCTTTTGGGGCGTCCGGGGAGGCTCCGAGTGCCTTTCGGGGCGGCCGGGCAGGCTCCGAGTGCCTTTCGGGGCGGCCGGGCCGCCTCCGAGTGCCTTTGTGGGCTGTCGGGGAGGCTCCGAGTGCCTTTCGGGGAGGCCGGGGAGGCTCCGAGTGCCTATGGGGGCGGCCGGGGAGGCTCCGAGTGCCTTTCGGGGTGGCCGGGGAGGCTCCGAGTGCCATTCGGGGTAGCTGGGGAGGCTCCGAGTGCCTTTCGGGGTGGCCGGGGAGGCTCCAAGTGCCTTTTGGTGCAGCCGGGCAGGCTCCGAATGCCTTTCGGGGTAGCTGGGGTGCCTCCGATTGCCTTTCGGGGCGGCCAGGGAGGCTCCGAGTGCCTTTCGGGGAGGCCAGGCCCTCAGCGAGTGCCTTTCGGGGTGTCCGGGCCGCCTCCGAGTGTCTTTGTGAGCGGCCGACAGGCTCCGAGTGCCTTTTGGGGTGGCCGGGGAGGCTCCGAGTGCCTTTTGGGGTGGCCAGGGAGGCTCCGAGTGCCTTTCGGAGCGGCCGTGGAGGCTCTGAGTGCCTTTCGGGGCGGCCGGGGAGGCTCCGAGTGCCTTTTGGCGTGGCCGGGCTGCCTCCGAGTGCTTTTCGGGGTGGTCGGGGAGGCTCCGAGTGCCTTTCGGGGTGGTCGGGCCGCCTCCGAGTGCCTTTCGGGGAGGCCGGGGAGGCTCTGAGTGCCTTTCGGGGTGGCCGGGGAGGCTCCGAGTGCCTTTCGGGGTGGCCGGGTCGCCTCCGAGTGCCTTTCGGGGAGGCCGGGTTGCCTCCGAGTGCCTTTCGGGGCGGCCGGGGAGGCTCCGAGTGCCTTTCTGTGTGGCCGGGGCTCCTCCGGGTGCCTTTTGGGGCATCCGGGGAGGCTCCGAGTGCCTTTTGGGGTGGCCGGGGAGGCTCCGAGTGCCTTTCGGTGAGGCCGGGCAGGCTCCGAGTGCCTTTTGGGGCAGCCGGGCAGGCTCCGAGTGCCTTTCGGGGTAGCTGGGGCGCCTCCGAGTGCCTTTCGGGGAGGCCGGGCAGGCTCCGAGTGCCTTTCGGGGCGGCCGGTCCACCTCCGAGTGCCTTTCGGGGCGGCCGGGGAGGCTCCGAGTGCCTTTCGGGGCAGCCGGGCTTCCTCCGAGTGCCTTTCAGGGTAGCTGGGGAGCCTCCGAGTGCCTTTCGGTGAGGCCGGGGAGGCTCCGAGTGCCTTTTGGGGTGGCCGGGCAAGCTCCGAGTGCCATTCGGGGCGGCCGGGCAGGCTCCGAGTGCCTTTTGGGAAGGCCGGGGAGGCTCCGAGTGCCTTTTGGGGTGGCTGGGGAGGCTCCGAGTGCCTATTGGGGAGTCTGGGGAGGCTCCGAGTGCCTTTCGGGGCGGCCGGGCCGCCTCCGAGTGCCTTTCGGGGAGGCCGGGCCGCCTCCGAGTGCCTTTTGGGGCGGCCGGGCAGGCTCCGAGTGCCTTTCGGGGAGGCCGGGGAGGCTCCGAGTGCCTTTCGGGGTCGCCGAGCTGCCTCTGAGTGCCTTTGTGGGCGGCAGGGCAGGCTCCGAGTGCCTTTCGGGGTGGCCGGGCTGCCTCGGAGTGCCTTTCGGGGAGGCCGGGGAGACTCCGAGTGCCTTTCGGGGTGACCGGGTCGCCTTCGAGTGCCTTTTGGGAAGGCCGGGCCGCCTCCGATTGCCTTTCGTGGCGGCCGGGGAGGCTCCGAGTGCCTTTTGGGGTAGTCGGGGAGGCTCCGAGTGCCTTTCGGGGTGGCCGGGGAGGCTCCGAGTGCCTTTTGGGGTGGCTGGGGCGCCTCCGAGTGCCTTTCGGAGTGGCCGGGGAGGCTCCGAGTGCCTTTTGGGGAGGCCGGGCCGCCTCCGAGTGCCTTTTGGGGTGGCCGGGCAGGCTCCGAGTGCCTTTCGGGGTGGCTGGGGCAGGCCCCGAATGCCTTTCGGGGTGGTCGGGCAGGCTCCGAGTGCCTTTCGGGGCGGCCGGGCAGGCTCCGAGTGCCTTTCGGGGTGGTCGGGGAGGCTCCGAGTGCCTTTTGGGGAGTCTGGGCTGCCTCCGAGTGCCTTTCGGGGAGGCCGGGCCGCCTCCAAGGGCCTTTTGGGGCGGTGGGGGAGGCTCCGAGTGCCTTTCGGAGAGGCCGGGGAGGCTCTGAGTGCCTTTCGGGGCGGTGGGGGAGGCTCCGAGTACCTTTCGGGGCGGCCGGGCAGGCTCCGAGTGCCTTTCGGGGCGGTCAGGTTGCCTCCGAGTGCCTTTCGGGGCGGCCGGGGAGGCTCCGAGTGCCTTTCGGGCCGGCCGGGGAGGCTCTGAGTGCCTTTTGCGATGTCCGGGCAAGTTCCGAGTGCCATTCGGGGCGGCCGGGGAGGCTCCGAGTGCCTTTGGGGGCTACCAGGCCGCCTCCGAGTGCCTTTTGGGGTGGCCGGGCCGCCTTCGAGTGCCTTTCGGGGCGGCCGGGCAGGCTCCGAGTGCCTTTTGGCGTGGTTGGGCAGGCTCCGAGTGCCTTTCGGGGCCGCCGGGCAGGCTCCGAGTGCCTTTCGGGGCGGCCGGGGAGGCTCCGAGTGCCTTTCTGTGTGGCCGGGGCTCCTCCGGGTGCCTTTCGGGGCATCCGGGGAGGCTCCGAGTGCCTTTTGGGGTGGCCGGGGAGGCTCCGAGTGCCTTTCGGGGCGGCCGGGGAGGCTCCGAGTGCCTTTTTGGGTGGCCGGGGAGGCTCCGAGTGCCTTTCGGGGTAGCTGGGGCGCCTCCGAGTGCCTTTTGGGGTGGCCGGGGAGGCTCCGAGTGCCTTTCGGGGCGGCCGGTCCACCTCCGAGTGCCTTTCGGGGCGGCCGGGGAGGCTCCGAGTGCCTTTCGGGGCAGCCGGGCTTCCTCCGAGTGCCTTTCGGGGTAGCTGGGGAGCCTCCGAGTGCCTTTCGGTGAGGCCGGGGAGGCTCCGAGTGCCTTTTGGGGTGGCCGGGCAAGCTCCGAGTGCCATTCGGGGCGGCCGGGCAGGCTCCGAGTGCCTTTTGGGGCAGCCGGGGAGGCTCCGAGTGCCTTTCGGGGCGGCCGGGGAGGCTCCGAGTGCCTTTCGGGGTGGTCGGGCCGCCTCCGAGTGCCTTTCGGGGTGGCCGGGGAGGCTCCGATTGCCTTTCGGGGAGGCCGGAGAGGCTCCGAGTGCCTTTGTGGGCGTCCGGGGAGGCTTGGAGTGTTTTTTGGGGCGGCCGGGGAGGCTCCGAGTGCCTTTCGGGGAGGCCGGGGAGGCTCCGAGTGCCTTTCGGGGTCTCCGAGCTGCCTCTGAGTGCCTTTTGGGGCGGCCGGGGAGGCTCCGAGTGCCTTTTGGGGTGGCCGGTCTGCCTCCGAGTGCTTTTCGGGGAGGCCGGGAGACTCCGAGTGCCTTTCAGGGAGGCCGGTCTGCCTCCGAGTGCCTTTTGGATAGGCCGGGCCGCCTCTGATTGCCTTTCGGGGCGGCCGGAGAGGCTCCGAGTGCCTTTTGGGGCGTCCGGGGAGGCTCCGAGTGCCTTTTGGGGTGGTCGGGCCGCCTCCGAGTCCCTTTCGGGGTGGCCGGGGAAGCTCCGAGTGCCTTTTGGGGTAGCTGGGGTGCCTCCGAGTGCCTTTCGGGGCTTCCGGGGAGGCTCCGAGTGCCTTTCGGGGTGGCCGGGCCGCCTCCGAGTGCCTTTCAGGGAGGCCGGTCTGCCTCCGAGTGCCTTTTGGGGTGGCCGGGGAGGCTCCGAGTGCCTTTCAGGGCGGTCGGGGAGGCTCCGAGTGCCTTTCGGGGTGGCCGGGGAGGCTCTGAGTGCCTTTTGTTGCAGCCGGGGAGGCTCCGAGTGCCTTTCGGGGCGGCCGGGGAGGCTCCGAGTGCCTTTGGGGGCGGCCGGGCCTCCTCCGAGTGCCTTTCGGGGCGGCCGGGGAGGCTCCGAGTGCCTTTTGGGGCGGCCGGGGAATCTCCGAGTGCCTTTCGGGGCGGCCGGGCAGGCTCCGAGTGCCTTTCGGGGCGACCGGGCCGCCTCCGAGTGCCTTTTGGGGTGGCTGGGGAGGCTCCGAGTGCCTTTTGGGGAGGCCGGGCCGCCTCCGAGTGTCTTATGGGGAGTCTGGGGAGGCTCCGAGTGCCTTTCGGGGCGGCCGGGCCGCCTCCGAGTACCTTTCGGGGTGGCCGGGCCGCCTCCAAGTGCCTTTCGCAGCGGCCAGTCTGCCTCTGAGTGCCTTTCGGGGAGGCCGGGCAGGCTCCGAGTGCCTTTCGGGGTCGCCGAGCTGCCTCTGAGTGCCTTTGTGGGCGGCAGGGCAGGCTCCGAGTGCCTTTCGGGGTGGCCGGGCTGCCTCGGAGTGCCTTTCGGGGAGGCCGGGGAGACTCCGAGTGCCTTTCGGGGTGACCGGGTCGCCTTCGAGTGCCTTTTGGGAAGGCCGGGCCGCCTCCGATTGCCTTTCGTGTCGGCCGGGGAGGCTCCGAGTGCCTTTTGGGGTGGTCGGGGAGGCTCCGAGTGCCTTTCGGGGTGGCCGGGGAGGCTCCGAGTGCCTTTTGGGGTGGCTGGGGCGCCTCCGAGTGCCTTTCGGAGTGGCCGGGCAGGCTCCGAGTGCCTTTTGGGGTGGCCGGGCTGGCTCCGAGTGCCTTTTGGGGTGGCCGGGCAGGCTCCGAGTGCCTTTCGGGGTGGCTGGGGCAGGCTCTGAGTGCCTTTCGGGGTGGTCGGGCAGGCTCCAAGTGCCTTTTGGGGCGTCCGGAGAGGCTCCGAGTGCCTTTCGGTGAGGCCGGGGAGGCTCCGAGTGCCTTTGGGGGCGGTGGGGGAGGCTCCGAGTACCTTTCGGGGCGGCCGGGCAGGCTCCGAGTGCCTTTCGGGGCGGTCAGGTTGCCTCCGAGTGCCTTTCGGGGCGGTCGGGGAGGCTCCGAGTGCCTTTCGGGGTGGCCGGGGAGGCTCTGAGTGCCTTTTGTTGCAGCCGGGGAGGCTCCGAGTGCCTTTGGGGGCTGACGGGCCGCCTCCGAGTGCCTTTTGGGGTGGCCGGGGAGGCTCCGAGTGCCTTTCGGGGAGGCCGGGCAGGCTCCGAGTGCCTTTCGGGGCCGCCGGGCAGGCTCCGAGTGCCTTTCGGGGCGGCCAGGCTGCCTCCGAGTGCCTTTCGGGGAGGCCGGGCTGCCTCCGAGTGCCTTTCAGGTAGGCCGGTCTGCCTCCGAGTGCCTTTTGGGGCGGCCGGGGAGGCTCCGAGTGCCTTTCGGGGCGGCCGGGGAGGCTCCGAGTGCCTTTCGGGGAGGCCGGGGAGGCTCCGAGTGCCTTTCTGGGTCGCCGAGCTGCCTCTGAGTGCCTTTTGGGGCGGCAGGGCAGGCTCCGAGTGCCTTTCGGGGAGGCCGGGCCGCCTTCGAGTGCCTTTCGGGGTGGCCGGGGAGACTCCGAGTGCCTTTCGGGGTGGCCGGGGAGGCTCCGAGTGCCTTTCCGGGCGTCCGGGGAGGCTCCGAGTGCCTTTCGGGGAGGCCGGGAGACTCCGATTGCCTTTCGGGACGGCCGCGCTGCCTCCGAGTGCCTTTTGGGGTGGCCGGGGAGACTCTGAGTGCCTTTTGGGGCGGCCTGGGAGGCTCCGAGTGCCTTTCTGTGTGGCCGGGGCTCCTCCGGGTGCCTTTCGGGGCATCCGGGGAGGCTCCGAGTGCCTTTCAGGGTGGCCGTGCAGGCTCCGAGTGACTTTCGGTGAGGCCGGGGAGGCTCCAAGTGCCTTTTGGGGCAGCCGGGCAGGCTCCGAGTGCCTTTCGGGGTAGCTGGGGCGCCTCCGAGTGCCTTTTGGGGTGGCCGGGGAGGCTCCGAGTGCCTTTTGGGGTGGCCGGGGAGGCTCCGAGTGCCTTTCGGGGCAGCCGGGCTTCCTCCGAGTGCCTTTCGGGGTAGCTGGGGAGCCTCCGAGTGCCTTTCGGTGAGGCCGGGGAGGCTCCGAGTGCCTTTTGGGGTGGCCGGGCAAGCTCCGAGTGCCATTCGGGGCGGCCGGGCAGGCTCCGAGTGCCTTTTGGGGCGGCCGGGGAGGCTCCGAGTGCCTTTCGGGGTACCAAGGCAGGCTCCGAGTGCCTTTCGGGGCGGCCGGGCTGCCTCCGAGTGCCTTTCGGGGCAGCCGGGCTTCCTCCAAGTGCCTTTCGGGGTAGCTGGGGAGCCTCCGAGTGCCTTTCGGTGAGGCCGGGGAGGCTCCGAGTGCCTTTTGGGGTGGCCGGGCAAGCTCCGAGTGCCTTTCGGGGCGGCCGGGGAGGCTCCGAGTGCCTTTTGTTGCAGCCGGGCAGGCTCCGAGTGCCTTTTGGGGTGGCCGGGGAGGCTCCGAGTGCCTTTCGGGGTGGCCGGGGAGGCTCCGAGTGCCTTTCGGGGCAGCCGGGGAGGCTCCGAGTGCCTTTTGGGGTGGCCGGGGAGGCTCCGAGTGCCTTTCGGGGCGGCCAGGCTGCCTGCGTGTGCCTTTTGGGGTGTCCGGGCCGCCTCCGAGTGCCTTGCGGGGAGGCCGGGGAGGCTCCGATTGCCTTTCGGGGAGGCCGGGGAGGCTCCGAGTGCCTTTGTGGATGGCCGGGGTGGCTCCGAGTGCCTTTCGGGGTGGCCGGGGAGGCTCCGAGTGCCTTTCGGGGCAGCCGGGCTTCCTCCGAGTGCCTTTCGGGGTAGCTGGGGAGCCTCCGAGTGCCTTTCGGTGAGGCCGGGGAGGCTCCGAGTGCCTTTTGGGGTGGCCGGGCAAGCTCCGAGTGCCATTCGGGGCGGCCGGGCAGGCTCCGAGTGCCTTTTGGGGCGGCCGGGGAGGCTCCGAGTGCCTTTCGGGGTACCAAGGCAGGCTCCGAGTGCCTTTCGGGGCGGCCGGGCTGCCTCTGAGTGCCTTTCGGGGCAGCCGGGCTTCCTCCGAGTGCCTTTCGGGGTAGCTGGGGAGCCTCCGAGTGCCTTTCGGTGAGGCCGGGGAGGCTCCGAGTGCCTTTCGGGGCGGCCGGGGAGGCTCCGAGTGCCTTTCGGGGCGGCCGGGGAGGCTCCGAGTGCCTTTTGTTGCAGCCGGGCAGGCTCCGAGTGCCTTTTGGGGTGGCCGGGGAGGCTCCGAGTGCCTTTCGGGGTGGCCGGGGAGGCTCCGAGTGCCTTTCGGGGCGGCCGGGGAGGCTCCGAGTGCCTTTCGGTGAGGCCGGGGAGGCTCCGAGTGCCTTTCGGGGCGGCCAGGCTGCCTGCGTGTGCCTTTTGGGGTGTCCGGGCCGCCTCCGAGTGCCTTTCGGTGAGGCCGGGGAGGCTCCGATTGCCTTTCGGGGAGGCTGGGGAGGCTCCGAGTGCCTTTGTGGATGGCCGGGGAGGCTCCGAGTGCCTTTTTGGGGCGGCCGGGGAGGCTCCGAGTGCCTTTCGGGGCGGCCGGGGAGGCTCCGAGTGCCTTTTGGGGTCTCCGAGCTGCCTCTAAGTGCCTTTCGGGGCGGCAGGGCCGGCTCCGAGTGCCTTTCGGGGTGGCCGGTCTGCCTCCGAGTGCCTTTCGGGGAGGCCGGGGAGACTCCAAGTGCCTTTCAGGGAGGCCAGTCTGCCTCCGAGTGCCTTTTGGGAAGGCCGGGCCGCCTCCGATTGCCTTTCGGGGTGGCCAGGCTGCCTCCGAGTGCCGTTCGGGGCGGTCGGGCAGGCTCCGAGTGCCTTTGGCGGCTCGGGAGGCTCCGAGTGCCTTTCGGGGAGGCCGGGGAGGGTCCGAGTGCCTTTTGGGGCGGCCGGGGAGGCTCCGAGTGCCTTTCGGGGTGGTCGGGCCGCATCCGAGTGCCTTTTGGGGTGGTCGGGCAGGCTCCGAGTGCCTTTCAGGGAGGCCGGTCTGCCTCCGAGTGCCTTTCGGGGCGGCCGGGGAGGCTCCGAGTGCCTTTCGCGGCGGTCGGGGAGGCTCCGAGTGCCTTTCGGGGTGGCCGGGGAGGCTCTGAGTGCCTTTTGTTGCAGCCGGGGAGGCTCCGAATGCCTTTTGGGGCGTCCGGGGAGGCTCCGAGTGCCTTTCGGGGCGGCCGGGGAGGCTCCGAGTGCCTTTCGGGGAGGCCCGGGAGGCTCCGAGTGCCTTTCGGGGAGGCCGGGGAGGCTCCGAGTGCCTTTCGGGGCGACCGGGCCGCCTCCGAGTGCCTTTTGGGGTGGCTGGGGAGGCTCCGAGTGCCTTTTGGGGTGGCCGGGCCGCCTCCGAGTGTCTTATGGGGAGTCTGGGGAGGCTCCGAGTGCCTTTCGGGGCGGCGGGGCCGCCTCCGAGTACCTTTCGGGGTGGCCGGGCCGCCTCCAAGTGCCTTTCGCGGCGGCCAGGCTGCCTCCGAGTGCCTTTCGGGGAGGCCGGGCAGGCTCCGAGTGCCTTTTGGGGCGGTGGGGGAGGCTCCGAGTGCCTTTCGGGGCGGCCGGAGAGGCTCCGAGTGCCTTTTGGGGCAGCCGGGGAGGCTCCGAGTGCCTTTCGGGGCGGTCAGGTTGCCTCCGAGTGCCTTTTGGGGCGGA